>NW_026864971.1:0-293765 GCF_026571515.1 Ruditapes philippinarum
GTATATTTTTTTAGAAAAAGAAAGGAAAAAAAAAACAACATTATGTTGAAGTTGTAAATTTTAAAAGGTTTTTTTGAAACAGAATTCTGAATGTGCTAATTGACTGTTTTTCTTTTGTATATAGGTGTGTATATATTTCATACTGTTATTTTTTGTTTTTGTTTGATCTTACTTTATTTTTTAAGTTTTGTTGGTTAAAAGAAATTAACTTTTTATTTACCAAAAATCAAATCATGCATGTACAAATGTATTATAATCAATTTATCATATTATATATCACTGGCTTGTCTCCATTTTCATCTTAATTTAAAAAAAAAATCTTTACATATTTCAAAAGAGACAATTTGCAGGGTATATAAAGCTGTCTTTGACATTCTTCATTTATGAAAATTGTTTACTCTATAGTAACGTTGTATTTAATTTTTAGCTCACCTGTCACAAGGTGACAGGGTGAGCTTTTGTGATCACTTTTCGTCCGGCGTCCCTCCGTAAACTTTTACTTTCCTCATAAACCACTTAGCCAATTTCATCCAAATTTCACAGGAATGTTCCTTTGGTGGTCACCTTTAAAAATTGTTCAAAGAATTTAATTCCATGCAGAACTCCATAAAAAAAACTTTAAATATCTTATTTTAAAAAACTCTAAGAGCTAGAGCTAAGATATTTGGCATTGAACATTTTCTAGTGAGTGTCTACCAAGTTTGTTCAAAATTGGCCCCGTCCCAGGGGTCATTGATTTTCCCTATATGCATAAATTATAGTAAAAACTTAAAAATCTTCTTTTAAAGAACTCAAAGAGCTAGAGCTAAGATATTTAGCATGAAACATGTTGTAATGGGGGTCTACAAAGTTTGTTCAAATAAAAGCCCTGGGGTCAAAATTGGCCCACCCCCGGGGGTCATTTATTTTTCTTATATGTGTATTGCAAAAACTTAAAACTCTTCTGTGAAAAAACCTGAATAGCTAGAGTTTAGATATTAAGCATGAAACATCTTCTAGTAAGTGTCTACAAAGTTTGTTCAAATAAAAGCCCTGGGGTCAAAACTGGCCCCTCCCCAGGGGTGTCATTTTTTTAACTAGGCCTATATGTGTATAGTAAAAACTTAAAAAATCTTCTTTGAAAAAACCCAATGAGCTAGAGCTTAGATGTTTAGCATGAAACATCTTCTTATGAGTGTCTACCAAGTTTGTTCAAATAAAAGCCCTTTGGTTAAAATTGGCCCTGCCAGGGGGAGGCCTATATACAGGTGAGCGACCTCAGGGCCATCATGGCCCTCTTGTTCATTTTCTTTCCGGCAACATGTATTTTTAATGATTTATTTCGTCAGTGATTAATTAGTTTACAAGGCAATCTGAAATTCTATGAATAATATGATAATGGTTTCAAAATTACTTTAAGACTTTTTGCAAATATGTTTTGATTATAATCTAGATGTGAATTGAATACTAAAATTTTTCAATGAAGAATTCATTGTTTTATGTTGAAATTTTATCAATATGAATGTTAATGAATAAAAATAATGTTAACAATTATTATAAAAATGTTTGTAAACTGTTTCCTAAAAATAAATAATTTCTCAGTTAAATAAATTTGTAAGATATAGAAATAGCTGTACCATTAACTTTCTGGAACCAAAGTGATCTAGATTTTGCCACTAAGTATACAAGTCAATCCAGCCTGCACATTCTGTTATTTATTCAAATATCAATGTCCATCTGGAGACACTAACAGGACGGGTACATGTCCATACAAAGTCTTTTCATTTTAATGCTTTCCATGACTATTTCTTGTTCATTAAAATAGCCATCTCAGTGTGTGAAAAGACATTAGTTGAATGTGAAGTATCACTGTATCTATGTTAAAGGGACTCCACTGAGGTTTATTTGATATGATATGGGACTGCAAATTACTTTAATCTTTTTAATATTCCATTTCATGTAGGTCTACACCTGTAACTTGTGTGCAAAATTCAGATCATTGCTCACTCTGATTTTCCAGAACAGTTATTCTAATTGTAAAATATGACCCAAAATTTGAAAAGCATTGCAGCACTTTTCATTCAATTGCGCTAAGAATAGCATAAAAGTATGATTTTTTAATTTATTTCTGAGTATATTACTTATCTTTTGCATATCCTTCTGTCTTACATTTATTTAAGAAATTAAAAGTGTTATATTTTTTGGTGTCAGTGGAGTTCCTTTAATGGGAGGGTGACCTTGTAATTTAAGTGTGTCTTTTTCTCAACCCAGGTATCTTGAGTTTAATTAAAGTCTATTTGGCCACATTGCAATTATGTTTCTTCACAATAAATTACATGTTTACATCAGGACTTATTAATACATTGTTTCCTCTGTCAAACATAAATGAGCCTCGTCACGACAAAACCAACATAATAGGTTTGCAACCAGCATGGATCAAGACCAGCCAGCGCATCCGTGCAGACTGATCAGGATCCATGCTGTTTTCTTACAAACCCTGTTTCTACTAATATTTTTATAATTTCTCTTCTATTTCTCTACTGAAAAAAAAAATTATTTATAAACGTTTGATATTATAATTTTTCTTGAAAAAATAAATTTAGAATAAACTGATCATGATTAATAGCCCTGATTTAATGACAATTTAAAATAATGTGTATGTTATGAGTGGACAGACACTCCTTTTGCATGTTTTGTACACAGAAATTGTTCTTTAAAATGCTCTTTTAGGGCAGGTGCACTGGTCGAAGAAAAAAAATTGTGACATTATCCAAAATAATAGCGAACATGTAAAAAAATGCTTTATTCAAATTGTATGTCGAATTACGATTGTTTTAAGTTTTATGTCGCCAGTACATTTTTTTATAAGATCTTGATATTAAAATGATCTGTGACCCGACTATGTCATACATTGGTATAGCAGTAGTATGTGACGCTCATACATTTTTCAGCCAATATCGGTGCACATGTCCTAAGGAGTTATAATATCGTTTGTGCTAGTATATAATTGTTGCTTTGTTTCAGGACAATGAAATGGTTGTAAATATGATATGAGAATATTAAAATTCTATTCAAATTTACAAATTGATAATGTTTTTTATTCCCTAGAAATGATCTCTGAATTTTTATGGAAAAAAAAATTAGAAATTATTAATAATAAAGGTTTCTTCCACCAGTAATGCAATTTCTATGAAACTTTACAGGATTGATCTGTAGCTCAAGTACTTAAGCATATTGCACGGGTTTTGTGGTTGAATGATTTTTGGCCAAGTTATGGCCCTTGAATAAAAAGGGGTTTTTTTTGTGTGTTGCCAGCTTCACAGAATCTTGTCTGGGCTTCTTCTCGGAAACTACTGGTGTAAATTCATCCAAACTTTACAGGACAAAGTAAAAATCATTGAACCAAAAAATGCAGGTATTATGTACAACTACACTTGGTACTGATCATTCCAGTAAAGTTTGGATGAAATTGCACGGGTAGTTTCTGAGGAGTAGTCTGGACAAGCTTCTGTGCCTCTGCTGTGCCATGTACAGAAGTTATCAGTTCCTTGTGGAGGCAACTAGTACTGGTAAGCAGCTCGACATCCTGCCCAGATGGCTGAACTGTGCTCTGGTAAATTCAATGTGGCTTACGGTGAAAGCTACCACTGCCACCACCACCTCATTTTCATCAGCAATATTGATGTCTGCTTGAGAACTACAAATATATTGGGTGTGCTATCTTCATACTTAAAAGGAAAGAGAAGCACGGCCAGTAAATGACCCATTTAATTTTTAGCTCACCTGTCACAAAGTGACAGGGTGAGCTTTTGTGATCCCTTTTGGTCCGTCGTCCGTCCGTCCGTCTTCCGTAAACTTTTACTTTAAATGACATCTCCTCATAAACCACTAAACTTCACAAACTTCACAGGAATGATCCTTTGGTGGTCACCTTTGAAAATTGTTCAAAGAATTTAATTCCATGCAGAACTCTGGTTGCCATGGCAACCAAAAGAAAAAACTTTAAATATCTTCTTCTAAAAAACCTAAAGAGCTAGAGCTTAGATATTTGGCATGAAACTTCTTCTAGTGAGTGTCTACCAAGTTTGTTCAAATAAAAGCCCTTGGGTCAAAATTGGCCCTGCCCCAGGGGGTCATTGATTTTCGCTATTTGCATATAGTAAAAACTTTAAAAATGTTCTTTTAAAGAACCTAAAGAGCTAGAGATAAGATACTTAGCATGAAATATGTTCTAATGGGTGTCTACCAAGTTTGTTCAAATAAAAGCCCTGGGGTCAAAATTGGCCCCGCCCATGGGGGTCATTGATTTTCCCTATATGCATATAGTAAAATTTAAAAACTCTTCTTTTAAAGAACCCAAAGAGCTAGAGCTAAGATATTTAGCATGAAACATGTTCTAATGGATGTCTACCAAGTTTGTTCAAATAAGAGCCCTTGGGTCAAAATTGGCCCGCCCCAGGGGTCATTGATTTTCCTTATATGTGTAAAGCAAAAACTTAAAAAATCTTTTTGGAAAAAACCCAAATAGCTAGAGTTTAGGTACTAAGCATGAAACATCTTCTAGTGAGTGTCTACCAAGTTTGTTCAACTAAAAGCCCTGGGATCAAAATTGGCCCCGCCCCAGGGGTCATTCATTTTCCTTTTATATGTATAACAAAAACTTAAAAAAATCTTCTTTGAAAAAACTCAAATAGCTAGAGTTTAGATATTAAGCACGAAGCATCTTTAGTGAGTTTGTTCAAATAAAAGCCCTGGGGTCAAAATTGGCTGGCCCCGGGGTACATTCATTTCCTTATATGTGTATAGCAAAAACTTAAAAATCTTCTTTGAAAAAACCCGAATAGCTAGAGTTTAGATATTAGGCATGAGACAGTTTATATTGAGTGTCTACAAAGATTGTTCAAATAAAAGCCCTGGGGTCAAAACTGGCCCTGCCCCAGGTGTGTCATTGTTTTTAACTATTTGTGTAAAGAAAAAACTTAAAAAAATATTCTTTTAAAAAACCCAAAGAGCTAGACCTTAGTATTTAGCATGAAACATCATCTAATGGGTGTCTACCAAGTTTGTTCAAATAAAAGCCATGGGATTTAAACTGGCCCCGCTGCGGGGGCCTATATACAGGTGAGCGTCTTCAGGGCCATCATACCCCTCTTGTTTAGTTCATTAGGTCACAATCACACTTGGTGTAAAATCCTTGTCCCATAATTTAACAGAAAAATTTGACCAGTAGATGACCCCTTTTAATTTTTAAGTCCAGTCAAAGGTCAAGGTCATAGTGACAATATAAGATCCTTGTCTTCCTTATATTATGATAAGGATAATAAGCCTAGGTTTGTGAAAATTGGTAGAAACTTTGTCCATTGCCATTAGATGACCTTTATGATTTCGAGGTCAAAGTGACCTTGGATAATCGTCTGATCAATAAATTCTGCATTGTTCTGGTTGTTGTCTAATTTCTCATTCTAGTCCCATCACATTTTAATATTGCACATCTTACACACGTACTTCAGGCACACAGAGCTCAGTTGTATTTTGATATTGGAATTCCTCAATTATAAATGGACTGTTACAAATTAACTTTCGCACAAATACACCAGGTCAAGGGGAAAGAATGTTTTGTAAAACCTGTTCGAATATGTCCAATAATCAATTTAAACTTCTGACACAAGCATAAATTTCAAAGGAGAATTTCCTCGGAAAAAAATACCCGATTACATTAAATAATTTGGGATATTAATACCAAAGAAAACAAACTCTTAAACAGTAAGTTTTATTTAACAATAGAAAAACCCTTATTATTGCTACTATAAAAATATTGCTGAAAATTTGTAAAATGTTCTGTATATAAACTTTATTCTGTTATATCTTTGAATCATTCCAACCTTACTGACAGTCACTTGCAGTGCATTAAATTAGTAACTATAATTGGTGACTTAATTGGCATGTTTAAATCACAAAGAAGGTACAGCTCAAACTTACTTTAAGATATTAATATAGTTTCTTGAATCTCGGTTATTCTCTGTTAAAATGTATCATAGAATATAATTATGTTCACTTGATTTAATGACACAATGTGTAAGAATATATTACATGTTTATAAAGAAGACTTTTATCAATACTGAAAAAACGCTTTTGACTATGTCTCACAAAAATGTATATGAACATAAATAGTTACAAAAACAAACAAAAAATCACTTGATTTCTTTAAGAAATTTCTTGACACTGAATACTGTCACTTCTGATGATTGATTAATTGATTGGAAATCACAAAAACACAAGTACAGATTAGTGTATATAAGTAATAGGCACACTGGTGTTTGAATAGATGCTGTACTGTTCCGAGTAAATACTGACTTTATCCAGGTCCAAATGATCCAAGTTAGAAGAAGGTACTGAAATATAATGAAATAATCAATTTATTATAAAATATGATTATTGCCTGTATGTTTTCTAAAGCTTTAAATGAGTTGCTACTGTAAGTCTTATAATGTCATGCCAGTCTAAACATTCATGCATCCCAATAACCCAGGGATCTTTGATTCTAACCCAATTCTGGTCAAGACCAGGTTTTCTCGTATCATGCCAAATCAGTACTTCTGTTTGTGCAGAATTTACTTGAATTGCAATAACTAGTTTCATAATTCAGCATAAAAGCAATATGTTTTTTACTGCTATTAGTTCAAGCAAATTTTAAGAATTGTCACAGGCAAAATAACTTATTTTAATTCTATAATGACAAATCTGAAATGGTTAAACTAAACATGTCATACAGTGAAGGTGACATATACATGTACATTACTAATCAAGTGACCTGATATTTGCACAAATGACAATTATGGTGTATTGAAAAACACATTCTGTTAAAGGTGAAAGACAGAAAAGAAACAAAAATAACATTTATAACAGATTTTTTTCCGTAATTGTAGATTACAATATGGATTACCATATACAAATATATAGCCTAAGACTTTTTATTTCAATATGTTAGCCAATTAATTGGTGAAATATTAAGTGTTGACTCTTGATGATAGTGAGACAAGTAAAATAACTATCTTACTTTCCATTTTATAAAAATTTATAATACTGCATATTTGTAAATTTTATTGGATAATCTGGACATTTTTATAATTTATCGCTGTAAATGGCTGCTGCAAATTTAATAATCATTTGCTTTTTTATCAGAGAAATCAATTATGCACAATTAAAAATTTGCTATAAAGACTGTCAACATGTTATATGACCATTTTTAAATGATTGCTTGCTATATAACCCTTGCCTAATGACCTACATGTATATAACCATTGCCTAATGAACTGGGTTATATATATATATTTTTGTTAAACAGCTAGTTTACATTTAGCCATATAACCTGTTGAACATTATTAAAACAGAGGTTTTCAAGGTGAGAACAATATGCACATTCCTACATAAATCTACAATAAGATTTTACCTGTGAAATGTCTGTTAAAGGTAATATATACATGTAAGTACCATTAAAACATCTGACAGTATTGTACAATAACAAAAAACCTTCATATAATACATCATATAACTTAACCTTTAACCTGCTTAAAGCTTGAGGTGGTTTTGTCCCCTGGTGTTGCTTTAAGTTTGTAACACCAGAGGTTAGCGAAAATCCAGTTCCAGTACAATGACACACATTGAGTTAGTACATGCAATGTTCTTAGACCAGTCATTATTCAGAAATCTAAGGTTTGCTGACCGCAGGGGTTCAAACCCTATCAGGGGCAAGTCGTTATTTCCTTCAGCAAGAAACTTTATATTCATTGCTTAGTACTGGTTGGTTCCAGGAACGGATTCGAGAGTGTTTCAATAAGCTTATAGCTTCCAACACAATTTAACTAAAATAAACTTGTATAAACAAATCATTTTTCATGCTAAGTTGGAGGGGGTCAATTTTTTGGTGTTTAATTATCTGATTGACCAATTAATTTGCCTCTATATATATTGAGTCATTAAAGAATTAATTGTAACACTAGAATTTACATTAAATTGATTCTATCAGTTCAATTGCAATGACATTGACAGTGCTGATGTACCATAGAAACTGAAATATTTTTTTTTACAAAATACTTACGTTTCATCATCATCATTCAAACCTGACTCGATAACTACAAACTTGATTCCATCCTGAAATGGATTAAAAAGAACCTTCCTTAGACCCAACAAAAATTGTCTTAAAATTCAAAATGTTCAACCCATAAAAAATAAGTTCTTTCTTTCCATAAAGCAAAAATATAAACAAAATAAATTGTGAAAATGTACTTCACTATTTGAAAATAACATAAGCTTATCTTCAAAGAATAAAAAAATCAATGATTTCTTTAAATCTGTTTTCCACAAATTACTTGAAAGTAAATCAATGGTCACTTTTTTGGGGAAAATGGAAAAGCTACCAGACCTATGAAGTTTCAAGTCCATAGCTTTTATAGTTTAAGAGAAAAAAATGGCCCAGACAAAAATAAAATAAGAAAATAACAAAGGGCAATAACTCAAAAACCATCAAGTACAGAGAACCAATTTTTGAACACCCCGTCCCTAGAATTGCCACTTAAATGCCACCCTTTTCAATGGTGGAGTATTTAGACAATTTTCCACCAATAATGCCACCAAAACGCCACCCAAATCATGAAAATGGTGAAAAATTTGAGCAGGACTGATGTTATATAATTTTCCAGTTAATTCCACCTTTTGCCACCAATGAGTGGAAAATTGGTGGAGTATTTAGACAAACTTTCACCATAATGCCACCATTATGCCACCTTAGGGTGGCAAACTAATTTTCCACTAGATGCCACTTGTTTCCACTTATTGCCACCATAATGGTGGAAAATTGGTGGAGTATTTAGACAAATTTCCACCATTATGCCACCATTGAGTGGCAAACTTAATTTTTCCACCAAATGCCACTTATTTCCACCTTTTGCCACCATAAGGGTGGAAAATTGGTGGAGTATTTAGACACTTTTCCACCATTTTGCCACCAGATAGTGGCAAATTCAGTTTCCACTAAATGCCACCTATTTTCACCCTTTCAGAAATTTTCCACCTTGTGGGTGGCAATAGCTGGAAACTGCTTGAAAGTCACCCTGTACCCTAAATTGGAAACAAACAAATTTTAAAAATAATCCTTTTTAATGTTTCCATATGGAATTATATATTGTCTCAAAAAATAGCAAAACATTAGTCCATTTATTTTCTTCAGTTTATCTTGCTATTCCTGGACGGTTTGAGTTCAGTCCTTTAGGTTGTCGGCAACTTTTCGAGCGCACAATCTAAAACAAAAAAAATTATGAATGATTAATACAATAATTAAAAACATAAGCTTACATTTTTATATGACTATTGGATATTTCTATATTCAATTTGAGTGCATAGATATGATTAAAACACTTTAAAAAACAGCACTGCAGACGTGGAAGAATCAGACTTTTCTTATTTACTCCAAGGCAGAAAATATACGCAGAATCAAAAATGATATTTTCATTCAGTTCATTAGTTACCTTCCAAGAACTTAAGTTTTGCCTTGTCTGCACAAGAAGGTCTGGTGTCAGACTCTCTGTTCCCTTTCCTCATACCAAACAATGAGCGGCCTTTAATCTCTTCTATATTGAATAGCATTCTGAAGAGCTTTGCTGTACCTTTCTTACTTTTGAGGCATATGGCATCAGTTCTGCCATCACTTGGTCCTAAAATATGATTAACAATATCAAATAAGTAAAGACAGAAAATGATTATCAATATCTAATATGTAAAGACAGAAAATGAAACACTTTTATAAGACCTTGGTATATGTATACAACTCTAAAATTTTAAAATAAGAAAGAAATAAAGAAATACAACACATCAACACCAGTGCAGGTTGAGTAATTAATAATCTTCCAGTTTCAGTTCTTAACGAACCTTCATCAGGATAAATATTTGATAAAATTTTCAAGCTAAAATGTACAAAAACTCTAAAATTTGTAAAACAAAATGTAAATGCAAATTAAAGTGTCATAAAGAGTTTGAATTAAAGTAGGTTTGTAAATAGTGACTAATAGCTATATTTATCAAGAACTGAAAAGTGTCTTATTGGGTACTGTGACACTTCTTTCTTATTAATTCTAAAATAACTTTGAATTAACAAGATACCTTTGTAAAGCCACTGAAGATCAAATGTGTTGCTCCAGGCTGCTCCTCATTGCTTTGTGTCTGCAAAATAATAATTCTTATTTAATGCTGTTTCTGTTATGAACTTTCATTCTCCTAATAGCATGTTACTCTAGACTGTCTTGTTATGGTTATATAATTATCTACTGCACCATGAAAGCTGAATTACAACAATGAAGGAATGAAACTTACTAATAAATCAGTTACTGTTAATCTGCTCCACATGTGACACACAAGGAAAATTGTTTATAGCATGAAAGTTGTAGTAATAGGTACCTCAGGTTATCTATAGTTTGATTGATGTAATATTGTACATAATGATATTGTACTTACTGATTAATTTCTATAATTTTTTTCTCAAACTTAAAATTTCTAACATATTGTATTTAAGAAATGATGAAGATCTTCCTACATTCTTTATATTCCTACATTCTTTATATGTACATTGTACATGCAGCTTTCTTTTTAGTCAAGTTACAAACAAAACAAATATAAAACACAATTTTATACAATACCACTTCATATTTTTACTGTCAAAAACTAAACAGTTTCTGCATAAATAACAATAATTATTGTATGTAAAAGTTGTTTACCTGAAACTTTGACTGGGAATGATTCTGCTGTTTATCTTCTTGTCTACACATTCACACTTCAGTTAAAACTTCTCATTTCTATTTACCACACTAATAAGACTTTAAATGTTTTCTTTGAGAAATCAAAAATATGCACCCTTACATTTTAAACAAAATATCTCCAGAATTGCTACAATATCAATAATTTCCTTTGTGTTTGCAAGCTTTAACTGACCTCAATTCCTTTGAATTCGTAACTGCATGGACAGTCCATTATAATTTTAAATTGTGAGGGATTTTCCAAAAACCATAGCACCCATCATTTTATTTTTTACATTCATTTGAATGTATAACTATATCTAATACCTAAATAGATTGAGTAGAAATAAGCTTTTGAAAGATAATTTAGCATGCTGTTTTAAGACAAATTCTACATAAAAACATGTATAATGTTGCCTCTCCCAAAATAATCAAATGGAACATTCTGGTCAGCATGAGTAAACTATTAACCCCCATTCATAGATTACTAGATAAGAGGGCAGTAGTTTTATCAGATCTGAGATGTATGCTGTGTTGTTAAATCTTAGAGGATGCAGTATTTACTAGCTAGTATTTACTTATCCTGATTGTAAGAAATTTATCAGACATTATGACTTATTTACTTTTCACACATTAATTTTTACAATAGATTTAAAGCCTCTGAAAGCATAGCACAAAAGATGTTAGAGACAATAATTTTAAACTCCACATATAACTAAATCTCATTTATGAGAAGTTACAATGCCAAGGAACCATAACTTTTTATTGCATGATTTGGGGTTTATTGCCATTTTTTACTTCTCTATGCTTAATTTTTGTCTTGATCATTAAGCTTAAAAAGTACTGGAGATATTAATTTGAAACTTCACAGATATAGATCTTTTTGAGTAATGTGCTGTGTTTAAGAACCATAACTCTTTGCATACTTTTGGAGTTATTGCCCTTTGCATTTTTCACTTTAATTATTGTTAGCATTACATGAAAAGTGTTAGTACTCACCAGATAGCAGTTTAAAGTAATATTGAAGAGACAATTTATTATGTCAATTAGAAGAAAAGACAAAAGTCAAACTTTATTCAAGATTGACATTAAATATCATAGAAGAAGCAACAAACTTTATGCAGAGATATGCATTTTCTGGGCATAGAAGAACATTTCAACTATTTAATTAATGTACAGATTATAACTAAAGAACAAAGTACACTTTAAAAGCCGTAATTTTATTTTACAAGCATAGAATGGAACATAAACATTTTGACTTGAAAGTCAAATTTTACATCCCTAAAGAAAAGTACTGCCATAAAAAATGGGAAGTTAAGTAACCCCATACTTTTCTAATTTTTACTGATCATAATTATATGTGTTTAACGCCTGGAAAAGTGATTTTACGTCCAATTTCTGTGTCTTTTCCTGCTACTTTACAGCTTGAATTATCATACCGTTACTGTGAGGCAGTGACTTTGTATCAGAATTGTGTTCATGGCATTCTAGTATGTTTAAGAAATATGAGTTTCTGATAAAATTTTCTAACTGTTCAACTTCAATAAATTATATTTTTGATAAAAAGTTCACTTGATGCTTTGGTAGAGTACAAACTATAAACAGATTTATTTCAGTTTGGAGCTTTGACTTAAATAAATCTTAAACCCGGCAATGCATAATGATTTCTCAGTTTTTTCCACCAATGCCACCCAGAAAATAGTTAAGAGTTTCCCTTTTCGACTAAAAGTTATTCACAAAATTTTCTAAGTTTTTTTCCACTATTTTGCCACCCAGAAAATAGTTAGAGTTTCTGACTTTTCCACGAAAAGCCACTCATTTTCCACCTTCAAAATAAACTAAGCTTCATTTTTCACCAATTTCCACCCTTTTGCCACCATAAAAAAAGTCTATGTTCAAATTTCCACTCAATGCCACCTAAATGCCACCAAAGGATAGTGGCATTTGGTGGCAATTTTGCCACTACAGTGGAAAAAGAGTGGAATTTTGTCATTTTCCAGTTAATGCCACCTTTTTTACACTTAATGCCACCCTTTTCAGTGGAAATAGCTGGCAAGTAGTGGCAAATCTAGGGACGGGACTGCACTTTATCTCAATGAGATCTATCATCCCATGAAGTTTCAAGTCCATAGCTTTTTTAGATAGGAAAAAAAGGCCTGGAAAAAAGTATGAAAAGTAACAAAGGGCAATAACTAAAAAATTAAGAATTGCCAAAAAATCCAAAATAGTGATTTTTGGCAATGTTTGCCATGGTAAAAGAAAATTTAAAATTGAGCATGCTGTTACAAAGACTATGGTCCAGTCAACATTTGTGCCAAGTTTCATCAGTATTGAAGCATTTTTGTATAATTTCATAGCAGTATGAATTTTTAACAGGAAAACAGCAATTTTTCACAATATGCTCATGAGGTAAAAGGTTAAAAACCGTGCAACAAAGGACCATGCTTGATAGATTGTATACATTATTTCATCTTTTCTTTGTAACATACACCTGTGTGTGCAATTTTCATGCAAGAATGAGTATTTCTACATTATTATAAGATTTGAACAACGTACCCCAGGAAGACACTCTTGTTCTACCTGCCATATTTTCTCATTGGCCTCAGTCAGGCTTATATCCTGAAAACTTATACCATTCACTTCAACAATCTGGTCTCCCCTTCTTATACCACCTACAATAGTATAACAGAAACAGTATTACTTTGTATATCAAAAATCATCCTTTAGCTAATACTAAATGTAAGACATGCGGATGATGCCTCACCTCACAAAGTCTGCAACTAAAGGGAATGCACCCACAATTACATTTCATTATTACAATAGACAAGGGAACAAATTCATCAAAGTATTGAAGGAACTCCACTGAGGTCCAAAAACCTAAAATTTGAAATTTTTACATAGATCATTTGAAGCACTTAAAATAAAAATAAAATGCAAACTAGAAATGTGTCCATAGGACACGGGTTCCCCCACCGCGCCAGTGTTCTGTCAATCTTTTTACTAAGTCAAGGGAAATAACTCTACAAATACTGGATAAATCCACAAGCGAAACCCCAGGTGCAAATCTAAATATGCTGAGCAACCTGCCCATAAGGTTTAATGACTATGTCAAATCCTTTTTGAGTAACTTGCGACACAAGTTGAAAATTGCCAAAATTGTCTAAGTGAAGGGCAATTACTCTAAAAATATTAAATAAATCCAGACAAAAATACCTGGTGCATAACTGCACATGCTGATCAATATTCTTGTAAAGTTACATGACTCTAGGTCAAATACATTTTGAGTTACGTGCGACACATGTTGAAAATTGCAAAATTTTACTAAGTCAAGGGCAATAACTCTGAAAATACTAAAAATATCCAGACGAAAATACCCAGGTGCACAACTACACATGCTGATCAACATTCCTGTAAAGTTTCATGACTCTAGGTCAAATACTTTTTGAGTTACGTGCGACACAAAAATGAACGGACGGACGGAAAGACGGACGGACAGACGGATGGACAAGGGTAAATCTTAATGCCCGCCACTAACGTGGGGGCACAAAAATAATAAAGAAATATGCTCAGAACTAAATTTGTCCTCAAGGTGAGCTTTTGTGATGGCCCATTGTCCATCGTCCTTCCGTCAACAATTTCTTTAAACAACTTCTCCTCCAAAATCTCTTGCCCAAATTTGTTGAAACTTTGCAGAGATGTTCCTCCCATTAAGCTCTACCAAAGTTTTTTCAAAGAATCCCAGTCCATAAAGAACTCTGGTTGCCATGGCCACCAAAAGGTTTTTTTTACAAAAATCTTAAAAAATCTTCTTAAAAAGTCTTCTTGTAAAAAACTGAGAGCTAGAGCTTAGATGTTTGGCATGAAACATCTTCTAGTGGATGTCTACCAAGTTTGTTCAAATAAAAGCCCTAAAAGCCCCAGGGGCCATTGATTTTCTTAATATGTATATAGTAAAAACTTAAAAAATCTTCTTCTGACAATCCAGAAGCACTATAGATAAGACATTTGACATGACACATCTTCTAGTGGATGTCTACCAAGTTTGTTCAAATAAAAGCCCTAGGGTCAAAATTGACCCAGCCGCAGGGGCCATTGACTTTCTTAATATGTATATAGTAAAAACTTAAAAAATCTTCTTCTGACAATCCAAAAGCACTATAGATAAGACATTTGACATGAAACATCTTCAGTGGATGTCTACCAAGTTTGTTCAAATAAATGCCATAGGGTCAAAATTGAAATCGCCCTAGGGGTCATTTATTTTTCTGATATGTATATAGTAAAAACTTAAAAGAAAATCTTCTTGTGAAAATCTAAAAGAGCTAGATTTTACATATTTGGCCTGAAACATCTTCTCGTGGATGTCTACCAAGTTTGTACAAATAAAAGCCTAGCTAGGGCCAAAATTGGCCCTGCCCCAGGGGGTCATTGATTTTCCTTATATATACATGTATATAGTAAACACTTAAAAAATCTTTTTGTGAAAATCCAAAAGAGCTAGAGCTTATATTTTTGCCATAAAACATGTTTTAGTGGATGTCTACCAAGTTTGTTCAAATGAAAGCCCTAGGGTCAAAATTGGCCCTGTCCCAGGGGTCATTGATTTTCCTTTTATGTATATAGTAAAAATTGTAAAAATATTCTTGTGAAAATCCTAAAGCACTATAAATAAGATATTTGGCATGAAACATCTTCTAGTGGATGTCTGTTAAGTTTGTTCAAATCTTATTATTTACAAGGGAGTGCAACAGAGCAGACATGGATTATAATATGCTCTCATTATTTTAACTAATAAGTAGTAAAAACTTAAAAAATATTCTTATGAAAATCCAAGAAGTAGAGCTTAGATATTTAGCATGAAATATGTTCTGGTGTATGTCTACCATGTTTGTTGAAATAAAACCCCAAGGTTCAAAATTAACCCGGCCCAAGGGAATTGAAGTTGACAGTTCAATCCCCAGCCAGGTCAATGTTTGTTTTCCTTCTCTTTTTCTGTCATCTTTTTATCACCTCACCTCTCACTTAGTGACAGGCTGAACTGTTTAATAAAATGGCAGCCACAGCTAAAATTAGAAAGCAACAACATCTAAACCACTGGTTCATTTTTGAAATAAATTTACACAAAAATTTCCTTGGTGACAGTACAAATAATTGTTCAGATTAAACCGTCCCTTGTTTTCAAGTTGTGCTTCTGGGGTGAAATGGGGCTCCAGTTTTACCTTTTAACCTATTTCTAAGGTGAGCGATCCAGGGCCCTCTGGGCCCTCTTGTCTGTTATCTTCTGGAGCGTACTGCTTTAAAGCCATCATTTATTCACTATTAACTTTGATAAAACTTTGGTTTTTTGTATGAACCCGACTTTATGCATTCTGGGGTTGAGGTAATGACTAAAGAGGATTTAAGTATAAACTTTTATTTCATTAATGCACAGAAGTATAAAAAACACATTAAATGAAAATGAATATTACACTATAAGTGTAACCACAATGTAACATGACATCATTTGAGCCGCGTCACGACAAAACCAACATTATGGGATTGCGACCAGCATGGATCCAGAACAGCCTGCGCATCTGCGCAGTCTGATCAGGATCCATGATGTTCGCTTAAAACCCTACAACAAGTAGAAAACCTGATAGCGAACAGCATGGATCCGAATCAGGCTGCACGGATGAGCAGGCTAGTCTGGATCCATGCTGGTCGCAAACCCATTAATTTGGTTTTGTCGTGGCGCGGCTCAAATTTTGTGTTATTCAAACATCAAAATAGGCTAAATATTAGCATTACACTACAAGTATATGTGCATCAATGAAAAGAATGACTTTTTTACTATATACCATATTTATTTATGTCATGTAATAAATAAAAATTTATCATTTTGTGTTTATTTCTAAATTTATAGAACTCATTAAACTAAACAACACTATGCTGCCAAATACTCCTATATGATTTTTTTCATATTGTTTAAAAAATTCAGTAGTTTTTCTTGTAATATAACAAATAACAATTAAACCAGATGCATTCAATCAAAAATGGGAATTCCAAAAGAAATTATCACCTATAATAAATAAAACATGTTATACTCTTTGCATACTAAATAAAACATGTTATACTCTTTGCATACTAAATAAAACATGTTATACTCTTTGCATACTAAATAAAACATGTTATACTCTTTGCATACTAAATAAAACATGTTATACTCTTTGCATACTAAATAAACCATGTTTTACTCTTTGCATACATTTTGAGAGAAAGGCATATATTTAAAAACATGTTTATTTTTCTTTTGTGAATCATTTGTTTTACTGATTAGATGTCATACACTTCAATGTTGTTATCTGAATATCTACTTATACACATCTTAGTCATTTGTTGATTACAACAGACTGATTTAATCCTCTTTTTTCCACTATCAGCTTTTATAACTTCTCCTATCAGCTCACCATCACATGTAAACTGTACATTATTGGAGCTATATCCAGATACCAGCACACTACCTGCTTCAGTGAGATAACAACATTTAGCCAAAATTAATTGTTTATCATTGAATGATGTAATAACCTGACCATTCTTGTCCAGTACTATCAGTCCATTATCACGATCAGCAACATAAATCCTTGTAGCATCCTTACTGACAGCTAGACTGCTTATGATAGTGAACAACCTATGTCCTGATTGATCCTTACTGAACTGATTAAGTTTCCTACCTGACAATGTAAACATATATACTGAAGTGGAAACATCTGAAATATATAAATTATTGTTCGAGTATGCAAGACCATAACATGCAAAATGAGTGTTAATCTTGTTTGTTGTTTTCATTTTTCTTTCTAGAGAAATGAAATGAACTTCCTTTTTTGTTAGAATAGTTACTGCTACTTGTGTGTTATTGATCATACATACTTGCCCTGGATATGCAGGTAGATCACAGTATTCTGTGACAGTATAGTTGTTACTGTGTAAACGTTTAAGCTTGTTGTTGCTGTAATCAGCTAGAATTATTGTTCCATCTTCCATACAGCAGGCACTGATGATATCACAATCATCTTTATCTGACTTAACTTTTACATTATATGATTTAATTCCTTTAATCTGAATTAAATTGTCAGCCGTCTTTGTAGGTTTCTCTGATAGTGTTCCTAGGGTCTTCTTTTGTTCTAACTGTGTAAGAATCGTTCTGTCAGGTTGAAACTCTATGTCTCCTACTGTACTTTTTATTTTGGCATGCTCCATATGTTTGTTGGCAACATTTGCAGCATCTTCTCCCATCTTCACATAAACAAACACTTCAGAATGATTTGTGTTTGTAGATGCTAACTTATCATTAGCTGATCTAATCCTGGACTTGGTTGCTTGTAGCTGTTTTATGCCATCTTCTAATTTGTCTTCAAGACATTTGACTTTACTTTCTATCTCATCAATAGAACTTTTCTCCAGCTTGTCAAGTTGGTCATTGATTTCTTGTCTGAATTTTCTGATATCAGCCAGTATTTCTGCTTTCCTCTTTAACAGCCTTTGTTTATCCTGTTTAAATCTATCTGCTTGTTTTTCAAGGGTCTTGGCTATTTCCTTAAGTTTTGTTTGAATCTCTCTCGATTCAACTTGGTAAGTATTGTTTTGGATAAATTCTGGTATGTAGAATGTGTCCTTACATGACCTGAAAAATAAGTTCAAACAGTTTATGAGGCTATGAGATGACGCAGGAGATGATATTTTATTTAGTGTTATATATTTAAGATAGTCTAAGAGTATTAATATTTAAGATAGACGAAGAATATTATGTAAAGTACCTACTAAATATTCCATATACCGTAAAATTCCAATTAAACGCCCCCGGGGGCTAAACATTTTCCAAAAGGGGGGCTAATATTACAACACGTTTTTTCCTAAATCCAAAAATCATTGAAAATACATTTAGTGTTAACAAGTGTTGGTAATAACATTAAAATGTGTTAAGATTTTAAAGTTCATGTGATACATTTTTGTGTTTACTATTCTGAAGGATTTGAATAAAATTAAGGATTTTTTTAAGAGTTCACCACTGATGAGCAGATATTTTTCCATATCAAAAAGCCTGGGGGGGGCTTTTATCATGGGAGGGGTGTTTATTAGGAATTTTACGGTACTTACTTAAAAAATATCTTTGTTTAAATACTATAGTTTACCTGTGATCAACTGCCATACATGTAGAACAGCCAACATTATCATGGTTCTGACAGTACATATCAATGTGTTTATGACTGTGTCTGTCACATCTCTCTGCTGGTGCCCTCGGCAGACCTTTACTGGTTCCTGACTTAACTTGAGATTTATCCAATACCTTGTGACCAGCACATAAAGGCACTTTACTGTGAACTTTGACACAACTAACACAGAAATAATCGTGACAATCTACACAGTATTTTTCACCTTCAGTGTTCCTGCCTTCATTTCTACACATTGAACATAATACATCAAATATTTCATCCGAAAGAATATCTGTATCAATTTGTCCACCTGTAGCCATTTTGTCTTTTTCCCGACTACGTTTGTTAGTTGATCTATTTACATTGTAAAATCGATAAAATTGTCTCTATTTCTTTCACAGTTATTTTAAATTCTCTTTAATTAAGATAACTGAAAGCCTTACGAATCTTCTACATTGTACTCTTGGAAAAATATCAATTTCTATATTATATTTTATTTTCATTGATATAAATCCTCTCCTATTGCTAAATTATGTCTAAATGATTTGACCTACTTTGGGTTTAACTTATCAAAGGTGCCCTTTTACCTCTTTGCACAAAGTCTAAACTTTATCTGGGGAAACATTATCTAAAGTTTATTCATATTCACTACTAAATTGTTAAACTTTAAGGTACATGTACAACAAGTGTTTACATAGGATTATACTATCTTATCATACAACTGCTATGGTAACTGCCCGATAACACTTGCCTGATAATTATTTTTTATATCAGGTCAGTAACCTGATATAAAAAATAAGCTCCACCTATTTCAACAGACTTTTTTCAATTGCTTATATTCAACGTAATGCGTTTGCGACCACCATAGATCCAGACCAGTTTGCGCAGCCGCGCAGTCTGATCAGGATCCGTGCTATTTGCTTACAAACCCTATTACAAGTAGAGCATGGAACCTGATCAGACTGCGCAGATGAGCAGGCTGGTCTGGATACATGCTGGTCGCAAAGGCATAACATGATTTTGTCATGATGCGGCTCATTTTAAAAGCGCTTTTCATTTTTGGGTCATCATGCACACTACAAATGACTATGACCTGAATATATGCGCACAAGTAGTCAAGACATACCTCAATTGGTTAATAAATCGCAAAAAAAAAATTCTAGTCCATCATGTCAAAAACACCTCAGTGGAGTCCCTTTAATAGTTCTCAAGTAATATCTATCCAGAAACAAGAATATATGTTTAAACAACATCTATAAACCTATAATTTATAACACAACAAAACTTGTTAAACTTACCCGCTTTATCAACAGAACCTCAGGGTAAAGCCCTCGCATATGACAATTTTTTCCCTCCCAGAAGGGGAGCAGTAACCTCCCTCTAAATTCTATGTCTAGAGGTATGCCTTCCTCCAGTATGACTTCAACCTCTTTGGTGTTCCCGCTACTGCCAAATGATGTCTGGAAAATATGTTGACATTATACAATTACAAATAAGAAATGTAGCTGCTTTAAAGATAAAATATTCAGTACATTTAGTTAAACTTTAAACTTATTTATTTTACCTTAATTTGTGTTATGCTTATAATAATGTAGAACTAGTCTGCACTGTTGGTCATTGTAGTATTGTTTAGGAAATAGATATCAATTCTGAGTGCATTGTTGTAGAATAATGCACGGTTTGAGTTCAAATGCGTAGTAATATAATCACGAAGGCCGATAGGCCTGAGTGATTAATTACAAAGCATTTGAACGAAAAACGTGCATTATTATACAATAATGCACGAAGAATTGATATCTATTTCCATTCTAATACGTCAAGAAAAAATATAATTTTTATTATAACGTTGGACTTTATGTTTGGTGGTTGAATTTGTTTTCAATAGAAACGTTCTTTAGAGGCCGTTCCAGTGGGTTGAAAAAAATCTGTTAAATCTACCGTTTGTAGAAACATTTTGAAAATAACGAATTTTGAAAACGTTGATACAACTTTGTTTGTTTATTTATTTCAGTTTATAATTTTCCAAGCGAAATACAAATTATTAAAAGTGAAATAAATGTAAAACTAAACTCGTTTGCGACATTAAATAGCGAACTTGATTTGATTGTTTTGCACGTGCTGTTTGGCGCTACATTGTGACGTCACGTAAACAACACTTTAAACGTCTGTACAGCGTTAACGACTGAATTAAAGATATTGGTGTTCGGATTAATTTTCTTAGTTAGACCATTTTCTTTCATTCTAGATAGTTTTCACAACAAAATTCGAAAAAAATTGTTTTAATTTATCAGATTTTTTTAAACAAAATGGCGCCTTCAATGTGAAAATACACAGGGAGATAATAAGAACGGCGAGTGCATTGTTGTAGAATAATGCACGCTTCCGGCCTTCTTTGTCTATATAGAAAAAATTCCGATAGTGTTAGAATAGTACTTAGAGATTAGCTCCGCCTACTTAATTAAATATGCACAATCTGAGAACTCTCTCTGACACCTTTTATACAGACAGACACTTTAGATTGTACATGCATTATAGCATGACCTCTGTCAATACTAATGTAAATAAATATAAGAATAGTCTTTGATATAGAATTTTCAATACAGTACGTATTATTTCAATACAGTACGTATTATTTCAATACAGTACGTATTTTGACATCTTTCCTAAAAGTGATGAATGGGTTTGTCCAGATTGAAAGATGGACAAGTCCATTTAAGATATTTAGGGTGGTAAGGGTTATGGTTAAAAACAGCTTTTACTGACAAGGCGACTACCTGATTAAAGTACCAATACAAGAGCGATCAGTAATCACATGTGTCGCCTCATGATGGCCAATTTCATGTTGGGACAAATTTTGTGACAGACGGACAGACAGACGGACAGTGCACAACTAGACTTGGTACTGATCATTCCTGTAAAGTTTGGATAAAATTGCACCAGTAGTTTATGAGGACTAGTCCGGACAAGCTTTTGCGTATCTGGCAACACACAGAAAAAAACACCTTTTTATCAAAGGGCCATAACTCGGCAAAAAATCATTCAACCAGAAAACCAATGCAATATGCGCAAGGACTTGAGTTACAGATCAATCCTGTAAAGTTTCATTGAAATTGCATTAGTGGTATAAGAGAAGTAGTCCAGACAAACTTTAAAAATAAAAATTATTAAAGGGCCATAACTCTGACAAAAATCATTGAACCGGAAAATGCTGACAATATGCACAACTAGACTTGGTACTGATCATTCCTGTAAAGTTTGGATGAAATTGCACCAGTAGTTTATGAGGAGTAGTCCGGACAAGTTTTGTGACGGACAGACGGACGGACAGACGGACGGACAGACAGACGACAGAGAAGTGATCCCTATATGTCGCCACTACTCCGTAGAGGCGACACAAAAATAAATACATATTACAAAGGGTAAAATTATAGTTTGAAATTGAGATTTTATTATTTATGTTTATATCTACCTGAGCACCAGGTGCAGCACCTAGAAGTGTTGGTTTCATGGAGTTTGACGGTCCGGATCTGCCTGCCAATACTGCGGACTGGAAACAAACAAATAAATTTCACTATGAATAATTTAATTAATAGACCAACAACATTGAAAGATGTGAGTTTTACAGCATTTCTTCTATATTACATGCTACATGGGTCATCCGCAAATAAATGAGACTTAATTTGTAACTTTTGATTGAAAAACGAAAAGCCACAAAACTTGACACATTACTAGATTAAATCTTTGCTTGTAAGCATTTAAGAATATAATAAATACATGTACTTGAAATATTTATATTAACATAGAAATTATTTTTGTACTAATTAAGATATTCTCCCTTTTTATCCTTAAAAGAAAAAAAAAATGTTCATACTAAATAACTAAAATAGTGCTTAAATAGGAATACTTAAAAGTCTTAACTGTTAAAAATAACATAATTATAAAAATAAAAAAGTGCTCTGCAATTGTGTGTGCATTTATATGTAAGGAGTCAAAGGTAAAGACATGGTGCAAAAAAATATCAAAGGTGGGAAAATGTGATATTATTATAATAATTAAAGTATTACATTTTAAGGAAATACAGAAGTTGGAAAACCAGTCTGCAAATATTGCAAGACTATTGGTCAAATTCAAATCTGTAACATTAGAATGAACCAATCAGATGATAGAGATCAAGACTGGTTAACATTTTCCCCAATTTTAAGAGACACATTCTCAATTTGTAAGGTACAGTACAAAACTAGGAGCAAATATCAATTTTTCTATATAATGAAAAGGAATCAAGCTGGTGGACTGCATACAGTTAATTTTTTTAGCATTTTGTACATTGTGAATTTTCTTACCCTATCTCTGAATAGTTTACCAAACTATCAAAAATAATCATATGAAAGATAATTTTATAATAATGAAAAGATGCCACACTATGATCAGTGTTCATGACCTAATAATTGGACAAAAAATAATGTTGATCATTAATATCTATTAATCAAGCAAACTGTTAGTAATAATAATACATGTCAGTGGTTTTATTATTTATTTACCAGATCCATTTCAAAACATATATGAGTTTTCATTCTTTCTTTAGATTAACTTAATAAATAGAGTTGTCTCCATTTGGTATACAGTCCTACTTTTCCAAAAATGTTATAAAAATCACCATTTTTGTTGTTTTAGTTCGTTCCCAATTACAGTGACATTATGCTCATTTTTTCGTTGGTTTGTTTGTTTTGGGTTTTACGTCACATCGACACAGTATAGGTCATATCGCGACGTTCCAGCTTTACTGGTGGAGGAAGACCTCAAGTGCCCTTCCGTGCATTATTTCAGGCACGAATTGGCACCTGAGTAGAACCACCGACGTTCCGTAAGCTAGCTGGATAGCTTCCTCACATGAAAGAATCCACCAAAGTCCCTGTCGGGATTCGAACCCACAGCGGTGAGGGGCAAGTGGTTTGAAGTCAACGACCTTAACCACTCGGCCACGGACGCCCCCATTTTTTCGTTGGCAATTTGAGCTAAATTACTTATATCATATTTGATTTATATGTTTACATTCACCCAATGATGACTAACAAAAACACTGCAAGCATGTTTTCTACTTCTATGATTTTTGTTTTTGCTTTTACATATACAGTATACGTAACACACATGTTATAATAAGTAGAATTAGTATAGTTAGTTATCACTACCACACATTTGTAAATATACCTAACAAGTTTCCCATGTATATTATTGTGTATTCTGAAAAAAAATTATTTAACGCTTGTCACTGTATATTTTATCTTTTGTATCACTTCTATTCACATATATAACATAAATATTTTTTTTCTATATTGTAAAGGAGATATCTGAAGCATAGTATATTTACCTAAACATTTTATAACACTACGCAGAACAGAACAGAATTGAATATGATATAGAATAGTATAGTAAGGGTGTTTAAAGATTGATAGAAATATATCTTATGGAAATTATTATAGCTTTAAGAAACGTTTATTTCATAGTGTATAGTTGTTTAAGTGACACCATATGAAACCTGTACACAATATCATAACTTAAAATCACAAAAAGATTATCATTCTCTTGACTATAAAGTGAGTGATTAAAAACAATTGACTGTAAAACAGAAATGAGGACACAAAATTGAATAAAAAAACCCACAAAATTGAATGTGCTCTAGAACAAAAATTTTTAAACAAAAACGTGATATTGTGATAAATTTACCACTAAATTCAGTTCACTATCTTTTGAGTCACTTTGGCTCAAGGTTAAGTAATTTTCTACACTGTCGTCAGAAAGCTGGTTTTTATGATACTGAACTTGACGATAAAAATCTTTTTCTTTCTCTCGGCGCTTCTTTGCCATGGGAACCTATGTTTATATATCAAAGGTGAAGCAGTAACCATTTTCAGTTATTTAGTTTGGTATACTTGTATCAAATATCTGGAAAAAAGTGATCCCAGGGAATCACCTCCCCAGATTACAAATGTTGTTTATAGTTTAAAGGGAAGTTACTCTGACTGCAACAAATTAAGTCAATACGACAGCTTGGTGTGAAAGGGTCGTAACTCCTTCTACATTTAAAATGAGTTACAACCCTTTTGCACCAAGCCTTCGCTTTCGACTGTACATGAGGGACAATGAAAAAGTGCAACATCCCTCACGCCCCCTAGCAACGGCTTTAGCAGTACTCAATTTTAAACACTTAAAAGTGCTGGAATCAATGATCAAAGCCTGTGTTTTTGAACACCTACATTTAGTAAGCATTTATCAACACTGAGCTAACCTTGACAGCACAACAGGTATAAGGTGTTCCACTGACACAGGTGTTTTTTTTATATATATAAAGGGATATCTGATTATTTGACAATGCACAATGGGTGGAATATTAATGAGAAAGCCAGATAAAACTCCAACATCAACATACATTCACAACTGACTGAAACAGTTTTCAAAAAAATACACATAAAATTTTACTACATATAGATATAAATCATCATCATAATCAACTGCTAGATTTACTTTGTTACATAATGTTTATACAAGAGTTGACTGTAGGAGAGCGTGCTCGACTATTCTCAGTGCTTGATAGTAAAACAAGAGCCTGGATAATGTAGAATTTTCTAAGTTCAAAAAGGGCCATAATTCTGTCAAAATCCATGTTAGAGTTATGGGCCTTGGACAGTGACCTCCTATTACGCTCTCAAATAAGTGTGTGAAGTTTCAACTTATTTCCTTCAGTAGTTTTGGAGATATCGACTTGTAAGCAAAAACTTAACCAAAGTTTGACGCCAACACCAGGTTGAGTACAATAGCTCTACCTAATTTAAATAGTTAAGCTGAAAATGTATAACTACATGCATATAAATTTGACAAAATTGTGGTAATAAGCTGTTTAAACCTTTTTAAGAATTAATATCTAAAAGAAAAAGAACATTTAAACACAAAATATGTTTCAAACAAGAGTACATTTAATTGCAAAAACATGATGTTGGTACTCTACAGGCTGTCCTACATATTTTCAAAATTTTTAAAAAATCACAGATAGATAAAAAACTATTAGTCCAGCATTGATCGATTTTTTGTATTTGGCTCTCATGGATTTTACTAGAACAGATCACCCTCAGTGCTACCGACCCTCATGAGATCCTTACACTACCACCCCTCGTGAAACCCTATACTACAATCCCTTGTGAAACCCTATACTACCATCCCTCGTGAAACCCTATACTACCATCCCTCGTGAAACGCTATACTACCATCCCTTGTGAAACCCTATACTACCATCCCTCGTGAAACCCTATACTACCATCCCTCGTGAAACCCTATACTACCATCCCTCGTGAAACCCTATACTACCATCCCTCGTGAAACCCTATACTACCATCCCTCGTGAAACCCTATACTACCATCCCTTGTGAAACCCTATACTACCATCCCTTGTGAAACCCTATACTACCATCCCTTGTGAAACCCTATACTACCATCTATACTACCATCCCTGGTGAAACCCTATATTTCCATCCCTCGTGAAACCCTATACTTCCATCCCTCGTGAAACCCTATACTACCATCTCTTGTGAATCCCTATACTACCATCTCTTGTGAAACCCTATACTACCATCCCTTGTGAAACCCTATACTACCATCCCTTGTGAAACCCTATACTACCATCCTTTGTGAAACCCTATACTACCATCCTTTGTGAAACCCTATACTACCACCTCAAATTAGTTCATATACCACCCCTCATGAAATCCTACACTACCATCCCTCGTGAGATCCTAGCCTATTAAAGTTCATTTGAGTGAAATTCTATTTCCAGATCAAAGTCTCCTATAATATCTCTATTATATTCCATAATTTTGCAGTTTGCATGTACATATAATATTTATTATTCACAACAAAATTATGATTAAAAAATATACCTGTTGTTTCTTTGCAGCAATTTCTTGTCTTTTCCTTTCTTCCAACTCCTTTTGTTTTCTTACAGCCTCTTCTTTCTTTCTTTTTTCCTCATTCTTTCTCTGTTCAGCCCTCTGTTTTTCCTCTTCTTGTATTCTAAGCTCCTCTAATTCACGCATATGTTCCTCTGTTAAAAAAGAACCACAGAAAATTTTGTTACAAAATCATTCTGTGACTTTTATAGCACTTACCAATCTTAATTTGTGTATTGGTGTGCTATGAATTAAGAATTTAAGAGTTTGAAGGATTTCTGTACAAATGTTACAGCATTGAGCAGCCAAATGAATATACATTTCTTTTCATTTGATTTTAAGTCACTTTGACACTAAATGCCAACTTTACTGGCTGAGTAAGACCTCAAGTGCCTCATCATTGCATTATTTCACTTGGCACATTATGGCACCTGTATGTTGAACCATATACCTCCATAAACAAGCTGGATAACTTTCTCAAATGTAAGAATCCAAAGTCCCTGACAGGTTTCAACCAACATTGGTTAGGAGCATATGATTTTAAGTCAGCTTTTTTACAACTCGACCACATGGGCACCTCATGTCCCGACTTATCTTGATCTGCATTGGTTCCATGAGTAAAATTAGTTTCCATCAGCAGCCAAAGGGTAAAGGATTCAACCCTCAGAATGATCCAACAAACTAAAGCTATCTTAAACTCTTGACCAATCTTTGACAATTTACCTTCTCTCATTCTTTCTTCTTCCTCCCGCCTCCTTCTCTCTTGCTCCTCCCACCTTCTCTCTTGCTCCTCCCTCTCCTGTTGCTCCTCCTCCAGTTTCTTCTGTTGACGAAGCTGTTCTCTCACAGCCTCTTCAGCTATAACAGTCAGAAAACAAATCTATTACTGGTACTTGTATATCAAAATTAAAATGTTTGGCACACAATACATGATTGTACTAGTACAATGTATACAATATACTAAGGGATTGATAGTAAAATAATGACCATACATGTCACAAAAAAGTAAAACAACTAAAGAAATTTTGCATATTGTAATCACACACAAATTAATAGCAGGAAATAATCCTGTAAAATTCCATACTAAAAGAGTACAAACTTTTATTTTTTAACAGCCTAAAATCAGAAAAGATAAACAAATTACAACATAATCTTTACCTTTCTCTTTCCTTAATTTTTCCTGTTCTTCAGCCCAATGTTTCTTCTCAACCTTCGCATACAAATCTTCCTCAAGTATTTCACTGTTATACAAATTTAAACAAATTTTAACTATGAAATAGCAGAACAAAAGTGATAGGAGAAATAGATCTACAGAGTATAAATATATCAAAAGCTGGTTGTTTTTTACCCTAAGACTCAATGCTTATAGGGCAGAAAAAATTTGCCACATGAAGGATTCATGAAAACAAAATCAGACTTTATGCCAAGATATATGAACTATCCTTTTTTATTCTTGAAATACATAATTTTTATTTCTTTAAAGCCTCATGCCTCCAGATGAGCCCATATATTTTAAGAGAATCAACTTTGTGGAAAATGTACAAAGATTTTAAGAAAAACAAATATATTCACAATTCAAGAAAAATTTACATGTTATATGGCAATAAAAGAATAATTTTGCAGTATCACCATATTTTTACTGTGTGACTAACACAGTAAAGGTTATGTTTGCATATTATGACCTATTGCTTTGCTAATTTGCATAGATTGTAACTGCTGCTTGCAATGTGTAAATTACTTGTTTTTGTTCACCTGACAATATTTTACCCTTTTTTTAACATCAAAAAAAGTTTTCATGAAAATAAGCATGAATCTGGAGGCATACTGCTTTAATGAAAGTCCAAATAAATCAGCACAATTTAAATTATTATACATGTATATTAGGTTACTATAATTCACAATAATTTTGTACATCTAAGTAGTCTGTAGTCATACATGTATACAATGATTATTTTAAAACCAGAAACAAATAAATTCTGTATTATTATAGGTATAACACAAATGGCATAAATCTATTTATAGAATAGAAAATATACTTACATATAAGTATCAGCTACTGTTATAAAACTTACAATAACCTTACATGAAGATTTCAACTTGTAGAAATAAGAATAAACTTCCATTTTTCAAATAACAAACATTTCCTGGTGAGCATGCCATGCAGATATCATAAAGTTGAGAAGCTAGATATAAGCTCTTGGTTATATAGGTAAATAGGAACATACATGTATAGTGTACAAAATGAAAGATTTGCACATATATTGCAATATAAAAGGATTTGCAGAGATATTACAATATGAAATATTTGAGATATTGTATCTGAAAGAATTGCAAAGGTATTGCAATATAAAAGATTTGAAGATATTGCAATATGACAGATTTGTAGAGATATTGCAATATGAAAGATTTGCAGAGCTAGTACAATATGAAAGATTTGCAGAGATTTGAAACTGAAAGAATTGCAAAAATATTGCAATATAAAAGATTTGAAAATATTGCAAATATGACAGATTTGTAGAGATATTGCAATATGAAATATTTGCAGAGATGTTGTATCTGAAAGAATTGCAAAGGTATTGCAATATAAAAGATTTGAAGATATTGCAATATGACAGATTTGTAGAGATATTGCAATATGAAAGAAGTGCAGAGCAAGTACAATATGAAAGATTTGCAGAGATTTGAAACTGAAAGAATTGCAAAGATATTGCAATATAAAAGATTTGAAGATATTGCAATATGACAGATTTGTAGAGATATTACAATATGAAATATTTGCAGAGATGTTGTAACTGAAAGAATTGCAAAGGTATTGCAATATAAAAGATTTGAAGATATTGCAATATGACAGATTTGTAAGGGTATTACAATATAACCATTTGGCAGGGATATTGCAATATGAAAGATGATAATGAAAGAATTGCAAAAGTATTGGAAAATAAAAAGATTCACAGAGGTATTGCAATATATTAGATTCCAAGATATTGCAATGTGAAAGATTTATAGAGGTATTGCAATATGAAAATATTGCAGAGATATTGCAATATGAAAGATCTGCAGAGATATTGCAGTATGAAGGATTTTTTTTGCAGAGTTTTTTTAAACATAAAAATTTGTAGATTTTTTGAAAATTTAAAAAGTTTTGCAGGATTTTGAAAATATGGGGCCCTTTTTGCAAAAAGAACTTTATTTAAAGTTAGAAAACAAGAAACAAAGAAATAGCAGAGCAAAGGGGTTAAAAAAATAGGGTGCATTTTAATTGTAATTTTTAAATTATAGAAAAAATTGTTTTTAAAAAGGGACCAACCGGGTTTTAAAGAAATAATGTTTACAGTCAGATATTAATATCAGTGTACATTTGCATGGACACATTTAAAATTATTAACTTTCTGATCTGCTGTATTAAGAATGACTGTCTAATGCCAGGTGTATGTAGCAAGAACAGCCTGTACTTTCACAAAGTCTCTTCTGCTCAAAAAAACTTCTGTGAGATAGTTTTTCAAGGTTTTCATACCATTTCACGTAGGTCTTGACCAAACAAAAAATGTTTAACACTTTTAACTCAAATTCAGACTAAAAATTACTCTAGATGCATGTATTTATTTTCAATTTAATTCTAAGTAACTTTTTTTATTTTCATATTTCAAGTAACCAAGTTTTCCATTTTATGATCTGAATTTTAAAATTTTATGATTTTCAGGCTTTTTGGATCTGAGTAAAGCTCCTTTGAAACTATGATGAAGTAATTAAATCTTGTAACATGGATTGTTCCCCAATTTAAAAGGAAGAGTTCATTTTTGTAAAGCACTCAAAACCCACATTTAAAAAGTTTGTTAATTCCTAACAAATGGTCTTAATGGATGGATTGTTGGCTGATTAAAGCTGTGAAGAAACATCTTGGTTACACGTTGTTAAAGGACACTTGTAAGCACATTTTGTTAGTAAACAATTATCAAGTATAACTGGACTATACACGTTGTTAAAAGACACAAGCACATTTTGTTAGTAAACAATTATCAAGTATAACTGGACAATACAAGTTGTTAAAGGACACAAGCACATTTTGTTAGTAAACAATAATCAAGTATAACTGGACTATACGGGTGTGAACACAAGACAACCACAGTGACAAATATTCCAATTACACTTAACGTAAATAATCAATTAACTTTCTACTTCTTGAATAGGTGAAATATAGTAAAACTGGAGGGTAATGTGCAAGTATTAAAACCAATATAAAAGATATGTTTATTTAGACACAAAAGCAAGGAAACAATTCTGTTCAAAACAATCTCTTTCCTTCATTTGGATTACCTCCCTTATTTCCGTTAAAAATAAAGGCAAAAAAGTTATAAATTGCTTTTTCCATCTTTGGTTTTCTTTATTCAGTAATGACATGTATGTTGTTACATAATCTCACCATTATAAACTTAGACTTAAACTTTTAAGTTTTATGTCACAAGTAATTTTTTGATAAGATTTCATAATCAGTCTTGATATTAAAATGATCTATGACCCGTATGTCATACATTGGTATAGCAATAGTATGTGACGCTTATACATTTTTCAGCCAATATCGGTGCACATGTCCTAAGGAGTTATAATATCGTTTGTGCTATTATATATTTGTTGCTTTGTTTCAGGACAATGAAATGATTGTAAATATGATAATATTAAAATTCTATTCAAATTTATATATTGATAATGTTTTTATACCCTAGAATTGAGGGAAATAAAAAATACCAGTATAATATTAGTAATAAAGGTTCCTTCCACCAGTAATGCAATTGCTATGAAACTTCACAGGATTGATCCTGTTAGCTCAAGTGCATATTGCACGGGTTTGTGTTTGAATAAAAAAAAAAAAAAAAAATTTTTTGGCCAAGTTATGGCCCTTGAATAAAAGGGTTTTTTTGTGTGTTACTCAGCTTCACAGAATCTCTTGTCTAGGCTTCTTCTCGGAAACTACTGGGTGTAAAATTCATTTAAACTTTACAAGGACAAAAGTAAAATCATTGAACCAAAAATTGCCAGTATTATGTTTAACCTACACTTGGTACTGATCATTCCAGTAAAAATTAGGATGCAATTTGCACAGGTAGTTTCTGACGAGTAGTCTGGACAAGCTGCCGAGCGCTTTCTGCTGTGCCTTGTTACAGAAGTTATCATTTCCTTTGTGGAGACAACTAGTACGGTAAAACAGCTTTACAGTCTGCCCAGGTGGCTGAACTCTGCTTCGGTAAATTCAATGTGGCTTACGGGAAAGCTCCACTCCACACTGCCCACCTCATTTCATCAGCAATTTATGTCTGCTTGAGAACTACAAATATATTGGGTGTGCTATCTTCATACTTAAAAGGGAAGAGAAGCACGGCCAGTAAATGACCCATTTAATTTTCCCATTTAGGTCAATATAACAGTGTTATGTCTTTTTCTCACATATTTTAACAGCTAAATTTAGTTGGCATGTTGCCAATGGCCAGTAGATAACCTCTAGTCAGAAGATTAAGGTCACAGTGACAAATTAAATCCTAAAATGTCTTCAGGAATGTGAAACTTGGTAGGGACTTTGTCCATGGCCATTAGATGACCTGTTAAAGTAACCATGGGATAATTAATAACTTCTGATTGTTGTCTATTATTGTCGAGCACGCTTTCAGAGAGCTCGACAAAGTTGTCACAGTGGCAGTTCTGTGTATGCAAGTGCGTCCAACCATTTTAGATTTGCTTGTCCGGGTTGTTACTCTGTCATTAGTAGGCAGTATTTCAAATAACTTACAACAAATGCTCACAGTAATGAGACAGTTGGTTATTCGCAAAAACCATGTGGCTAGGTCATACTTTAAGGTAAATTGTAAAGAAATTGTCCCAAACAGCTTATCTGCACCATAACCATCACTAGCTAGTGGAGTTGCAAAAAATCCTGCACAAATGTTCAACATCATCAGACGGTATGTTGTGCGCAAGACGTGGCAAGGTCAAAAGTCATTTTACAGTCAAATGCAAAAAAATGGTCTCAAACAGCTTGTCCGCACCATAACTCTCACTAGCTGGTGTAGTTTTAAATAACCTGGCACAAATGTTCACATCATGATATGACATGTGGCGCGCATGAACTGTTTTGACTAGGGTAAAAGCTCAAGGTCAGATGTGACAACGGGCTCGACATGTTGCCCTTGTGAATCTAGTTTTTCTTTCTAGTCCAATAACATTTTATTGTCGTACATCTTGCACACACATACTTCAGGCTCACCGAGCTCAGTTGTTGTATCAAATAATGTGGGATATTAATATCAAAGAAAACAAACTCTCAAACTATATGTATAAGTTTTATTTAACAATAGAAAAACCCTTATTATTGCTACTATAAAAATATTGCTGAAAATTTGTAAAATGTATATAAACTTTTAAACATTATTCTGTTATAACTTTGAATGTCTGTGGAATTTCAATCAACCTTACTGACTGTCATTTGCAGTGCATTAAATTAGTAGCTAATTTGTAACTTGATTGCATATTTAAATTACAAAGAACAAATTAGAATTGTAACACTTGTATATCAAAGATGCATGTCTTACTTGCCTTAGATATTCATATATTTTCTGCAAATCTCAGTTATTCTCTGTAAACATGTAAAATAGAATACATGTTTATGTTCACTTGATTGACTGACACATAACAATGTGTAACTTTATTAGTATATTTTAACATAACTCTTTATCAATACTGAAAGTAAGCTTTTAAATGACTACAAACTTCATTAAAATGTTTAATATGAACATAAATTGTTGCAAAAGCAAACTAAAGATCACTTGATTACATTACGAAATTTCTTTACACTGAATACTGTCACTTCTGATTGTTTGATTGATTGATTAATTGGAAATCACAAAAACACAAGTACAGAAGTTAGTGTATATAAGTTATAGGCACACTGGTGTTTGAATAGATGCTGTACTGTTCCGAGTAAATACTGACTTTATCCAGGGCTAAAAAGACCCCAAATTAGAAAAAAAGGTTTCTGAAAAAATAAAAGAAAAAAAAATTTTTTAAATATTTATTTTTGCTTTTATGGGTTTTTTCTAAAGCTTTTTAAAAAGAGTTGTCAAATGTAATCTTAGTGGGCATGCCCGTTTTTTAACATTTTTTGCATCCCAAAAAACCCAGGGGTCTTCGATTCTAAACCCAATTCTGGTTCAAGACAAAATTTTCCCCGTATTTTTTGCCAAAAAAGTACTTTTTGGGTTTTGCAGAATTTACTTTAATTGCCCAAAAACAGTTTTTATAATTCAAAACATAAAAGGGAATGTGTTTTAAAACTGTTTTTTAGTTTAAAGGGGAAATTTTAAAGGGCTTTTCTCAGGCAAAATAAATTATTTTAAATTTTATAATTTAAACCAAACTGAAAAGGTTTTTTAAATAAAAATGGTTTTTACAGTGAAAGTTGGGCATAATTTTAAAAATTTTATATTACTTTTCAAGTGACCTAATATTTCACAAACACAATAAAGGGTATTGGGAAAAACATTCTGGTTTAAAAGGGGAAAATTCAGAAAAAAAAAAAAATTAACATTTATAACAGATTTTTTCCCCGTAATTGTAGATTACAATATGGATTACCATATACAAATATATATAGCCTAAGACTTTTTATTTCAATATGTTAGCGAATTAATTGGTGAAATATTAAGTGTTGACTCTTGATGAGAGTGAGACAAGTAAAATAACTGTATCTTACTTTACATTTCATATAAATTTATAATACTGCATTGTTGGTTGTAATTTTCATTGGATAATCTGGACATTTTTATAATTTACTGTAAATATATGAATGCTGCAAATTTAATAATTACAAATGTATTTTTCTTTTTTTCTCAAAGAAATCAGTTCTGCAGACTTAAAATTTTGCTATAAACACTGTCAACATGTTATATGACCATTTTTTTTAAATGATTGCTTGTCATATAACCATTGCCTAATGACTTGAGTTATATATATATATTTTTAAACAGTTTACATTTGGCCATATAACCTGTTGAACATTTTTATAACAAAGGTTTTCAATGTGAGAACAATATGCACATTCCTACATAAATCTACAATAAGATTTTACCTGTGAAATGACTGTTAAAGATATTACATACATGTCAGTACTATTAAAACATCTGACAGTATGTACAAAAATGATATAATGCATATAATACATCATATAACTAAACCTTTAACCTGCTTAAAGCTTCAGGTGGTTTTGTCCCTTGGTGTTGCTTTAAGTTTGTAACACCAGAGGTTAGCCAAAATCCAGTTTCAGCGCATATGACACAAATTGAGTTAGTGAATGCAATGTTCTTCGACCAATTATTATTCAGTAGTCTAAGGATTGCTGACCACGTGGGTTCAAACCCTGTCGGGGACAAGCCGTTGTTTCCTTCAGCAAAACTTTACATTCATTGCTTAGTACTGGTTGGTTCCAGGAACGGTTTCGAGACTGTTTCAATAAGCATATAGCTTCCAAAACAGATTCGAGACTGTTTCAATAAGATATAGCTTCCAAAACAATCAAATTAAAATAAATTTGTATAAACTAATCATTATTCATGCTAAGCTTAAGGGGAGGGGGTCAATTTTTTAGAGTTTAATTTTCTGACTGACCAGTTTAATTGCCTCTTGCCTTTGTACATGAGTCATTAAAGAATTAATTGTAACACTAGAATTTACATTAACTTGATTTTAAAATCAATCATCAGTTAATTTGCAATGACCTTGACAATGCTATGTTACCATAGAAACTGAAATATTTTTTTACAAAATACTTACGTTTCATCATCATCATTCAAACCCGACTCAATAACTACAAACTTGATTCCGTCCTGAAATAGATAAAAAAGACCATTCCTTCAGAGTCTAAGACCCAACAAAAAGTGTCTTTATCCATAACACATTAGTTATTTCTTTCCATTAAGAAATAAATCACAAAATTGTGTACTTCACTATTTGAATATAACAAAAGCTTCAACTTCTACTTTTGTGAAAGAATAAAAAAAATCAATGTTTTATTTAAATCTGTTTTCCACAAATTACTTGAAAAGTAAATCAATGGTCACTTTTCTTGGGAAAACAGAAAAGCTTCCAGACCTTTGAAGTGTCAAGTCCATAGCTTTTATAAGAGAAATGGCGCAGACAAAAATAAAATAAGAAAATCAACAAAGGGTAATAACTCATGATTCTTGTGCACTGCACTTCTGTTTATTAAAAGAAGCATGCATACAAGTTTGAAGTCAATCAGACTTATAGTGACTGAGTTATGCTCCGGACAAGCCTTAGGGGACCCTGCCACTGATAACAACGCCATCAACAAAAGTAACCCCTATATAAATTATTATCTCCTTTTCAAGGCGACACAAAAATGATCAATTTTTCGGCGCAGCCCCCTATCAAAAAGGGGACATGTGACAGGCTAAAACTGGCCTCAAGTCGATCTTAAGGCAACATGTAACCAATGCTGAAAATCCTTTTACTCTATCTCTCAATCCTTTGAGAAGTTGCTGCACTTTGAAAAATCAGTTTTGATGCAAAAAAAATAAATAAATCAAAAATAGTGATTTTTGGCAATTTTGAGAAGTCCATCTGTTGCCATGGTAACATTGAGCATGCTGTTACAAATACTATGGCCCAGTTAACATTTGTGCCAAGTTTCATCAGTATTGAAGCATTTTTCATAATTTTAAAGCAGTTTGAACTTGTAACAGGAGGCTTTTAAATGAAAACAGCCATTTTTCACAATATGCTCATGCGGTAAAGGTTAAAAACCTTTCAACAAAGGACCGTGCTAAGATAGAATTTAAACATTATTTTATCTTTTCTTCTTAACTTACACCTTTGTGTGCAATTTTCATGCAAGAATGAGTATTTCTACATTTATATTATAGATTTGAACAACGTACCCCAGGAAGACACTCTTGTTCTACCTGCCATATTTTCTCATTGGCCTCAGTCAGACTTATATCCTGAAAACTTATACCATTCACTTCAACAATCTGGTCTCCCCTCCTTATACCACCTGCAATAGAATAACAGAAAAACTATTACTTTGTATATCAAAAAGTCATCCTTTAGCTAAAACTAAATGTAATACATGCTTCACCTAAAAAAAATTGCAATAAAAGGGAATACACCCACAATTACATTAATTTTCATTATTACAATAGACAAGGGAACAAATTCATCAAAGTATTGAAGGAACTCCACTGAGGTGCAAAAACCTAAAAGCATAAAATTTGAAATGTTTACATAGATCATTTGAAGCACTTAAAATAGAAATAAAATGCAAAGAATAATAAAGAAATATGCTCAGAACTAAATTTGTCCTCAAGGTGAGCTTTTGTGATGGCCCATTGTCCATCGTCCTTCCGTCAACAATTTCTTTAAACAACTACTCCTTCTAAATATCTTGGCCAAATTTGTTGAAACTTTGCAGGGATGTTCCTTCCATAAAGCTCTACCAAAGTTTTTCAAAGAATCAAATTCCATATAGAACTCTGGTTGCCATGGCCACCAAAAGGTTGTTTTAACAAAAATCTTAAAAAATCTTCTTGTAAAAAACTGAGAGCTAGAGCATGGATGTTTGGCATGAAACATGTCCAAGTAGATGTCTACCAAGTTTATTCAAATAAAAGCACTAGGGTCAAAATTGGACCCGCCCAAGGGGCCATTGATTTTCTCAATATGTTTATAGTAAAAGCTTAAAATCTTCTTGTGTAAATCCAAAAGAGGTAGAGCTTAGATATTTGGCATGAAACATGTTCTAGTAGATGTAAACCAAGTTTGTCCAAATAAAACCCCTAGGGTCAACAAGAGCTGTCGGTAGGACAGCACGCTCGACTATTCTAAGTGCTTGATAGTAAAAGAGCCTTGATAATGTTAAATTTTTTAAGTTCACAAAGGGCTAATTTTTTTTATAAATTCATGTTAAAGGCCTTAGAGAGAGTCTAATTATACAGTATTGGCTTGACTATTTCGAATGTAATGTCACAATGGTGTTTTATTGAGTATAATAATACTAATTACCTATGAATACATAAATTTGACAGAAAAGGTACAAACACTTGTTATTAAGATGTTTTATCAAGTAAATCACTGCTTTATGAATGCATAAAATTGTCCCAAAAAAGGCACACACCCTTCAGTAGTTATTGACATAACAGCTTACAAGCAAAACTTTACAGTGAATTTCTAAGTTGAAAAAGGGGAGAAAAATCAGCCTAAATGCGAGATAGAATTATGACCCTTAATGCATATATGAAGTTTTAAATAAATATCTTTAATAGTTATTGAGATATGTAAAACTTGTATGTAAACATTAACCAAGAGACTAAGTAGAAAAGGGGATATGAATCAGCCTTAATGCAAGATAGAGTTATGGAACTTGGTCAGTGACATACAATTATGACCCTCCAATTATGACCCTAAGTGCATGTGTAAAGTTTCAAGTAAATATGTTTGAAGATCTTTAACTTTTAACCAAAATTTCTAAGTTACAAAGGTGCAAATAATTCTGCAAACATGGCAGGCAGAGTTATGCAATTTTGCAAACTGATGTACATTGTAACTATAAAAAAGTATTTTAAATTTCAATTGAATATCTCAAGCAATAATTGAGATATTTGACTTTACAAAAAAACTTTTACTAAAATTTCTAAGTTCCAAAGGGGCATAATTCTGTCAATATTTTAGGCAGTGTTACCCAATTGTCAATCTTATTAACCTTGTTACTATAAATAAGTATTGTAAGTTTCAATTGAATATCTCAAGCAGTAATTAAGATATCTGATTTTACAAAAAACTTTAACCAAAATTTCTAAGTTAAAAAGGGGCATAATTCTGTCAATATTGTAGGCAGTGTTATCCAACTTGTCAATCTTATAAACCTTGTTACTATAAATAAGTATTGTAAGTTTCAATTGATTATCTCAAGCAATAATTGCGATATTTGACTTTACAAAAAAACTTTAACCAAAATTTCTAAGTTAAAAAGGGGCATAATTCTGTCAATATTGTAGGCAGGGTTATCCAACTTGTCAATTTGATGTACCTTGTTACTATAGATAAGTATTGTAAGTTTCAATTGAATATCTCAAGTAATAATTGAGATATTTGACTGTACAAAAAACTTTAACCAACGCAGACGCCGACGCGGACGCCGATGCCGACGCCGGGGCGACTATTATAGCTCTCATATTCTTCGAATAGTCGAGCTAAAAATGACCCCACCCCAGGGGGTCATTGATTTTCCTTATATGTATAATTAGTAAAAACTTTAAAAATCTTCTTCTTACAATCCAGAATCACTATACGGAAACGATTATTGCTCTGGTTGTATACTGCATAAGTTATCAAGGGCTATAACTCTCAGTTAAAATATCTGACCCAAACAAGGCAACAATATGCGCATCTCCTCTTGGTATTGAAGGTTCCAATAAAGCTTCATTAAATTCCAGCCAGTAATTGCAGACAAGTAGCGAGGAAACAAATATTTTTCTGCATAACTAATCAAGGGCCATAACTCTGAGTACAACAGGGCAACGATATGCGCATCTCCTCTTGGTATTGAAGATTTCTATAAAGTTTCGTTGAATTCCAGCCAGTATGTAGTTGCAGAGAAGTAGCGCGGAAATGATTTTTACTCTATTATTATGCATAGTGCATAACTAATCAAGGGCCATAACTCTGAGTTAAATGGTCTGACCCGATTAAGCCAACGATATGCGCATCTCTTCTTGATATTGATGATTCCCATAAAGTTTCGTTGAATTCCAGCCAGGAGTTGCAGAGAACTAGTCTGGAACAAAATTCGGACCGATGGACGGACGGACGGAAGGAAGGACGGACAACGCCAAAACTATAACCCTCCTACTGATTCCATCGGCGGGGGATAATTAACCCAGCCCAAGGGAACTGAAGTTGACAGTTCAATCCCCAGTCAGGTCAATGTTTGTTTTCCCTCTCTTTTTCTGTCATCTTTTTATTAGCTCACCTCTCACTTAGTGACAGGCTGAACAGTTTAATAAAATGGCAGCCACAGCTGAATTAAAAAGCAACAACATCTAAACCACTGGTTCATTTTTGAAATAAATTAACACAAAAATTTCCTTGGTGACAGTACAAATTATTGTTCAAATTAAACTGTCCCATGTTTTCAAGTTGTGCTTCTGGGGTGAAACGGGGCTCCAGTTTTACCTTTCATCCTATTTCTCAGATGAGCGATCCAGGGCCCTCTGGACCCTTTTTTGCTGTTATCTTCTGGAGCGTACTGCTTTAAAGCCATCATTTATTCACTATTATCTTAGATATTTGGTCTTTTGTAGACTTTATGAGGTAATGACTCAAGAGGATTTAAGTATAGAATTTTATTTCATTAATGCAAAGAAGAGAAAAACAGCCATTAAATGAAAATGAATATTACACTATAAGTGTAACCACAATGTAACATGATATCAGTTGAGCCGCATCACGAGAAAACCAACAGAATTAGTTTGCGACCAGCATGGATCCAGACCAGCCTGCGCATCCATGCAGTCTTATTAGGATCCATGCTGTTCGCTTACAAACCCTATAACAAGTAGAGAAACTGATAGCGAACAGCATGGATCCTGATCGCGGATGCGCAGGCTGGTGTGGATCCATGCTGGTCGCAAACCCATTATGTTGGTTTTGTCGTTGCGCTGCTCAAATTTTGTGTTATTCAAACATCAAAATAGGCTAAATATTAGCATTTCACTATATGTATATGTGCATCAATGAAAAGAATGACTTATTTTACTATATACCATTTTTATTTATGTCATGTAATAAATAAATATTTATCATTTTGTGTTTATTTCTAAATTTATAGAACTCATTAAACCAAACAACACTATGCTCGCCAAATACTCCCAATACATGATTTTTTTCATATTGTTTAAACAATTTAGTAGTTTTACTTGTAATATAACAAATGACAATTAAACCAGATGCATTCAAAAATGGAAATTCCAAAACAAATTATCACCTATAATAAATAAAACATGTTATACTCTTTGCATACTAAATAAAACATATTATACTCTTTGCATACATTTTGAGAGAAATGCATATATTTAAAAACATGTTTATTTTTCTTTTGTGAATCATTTGTTTTACTGATTAGATGTCATACACTTCAATGTTGCCATCTGGACATCTACTTATACACATCTTAGTCATTTGTTGATTACAACAGACTGATCTAATCTTCTTTTTTCCACTATCAGCTTTTATAACTTCTCCTATCAGCTCACCATCACACGTAAACTGTAAAACATTATAGGAGTATTCTCCAGATACCAGCACACTACCTGCTTCAGTGAGATAACAACATTCAGCCCCCTTTAATTGTTTTTCATCATTGAATGATGTAATAACCTGACCATTATTGTCCAGTACTATCAGTCCATTATACCAGTCAGCAACATAAATCCTTGTAGCATCCTTACTGACAGCTAAACTGCTTATGGTAGAGAACAATTTATGTCCTGATTGATTCTTACTGAACTGATTAAGTTTCCTACCTGACAATGTAAACATAAATACTGATGTGAATTTATCTGAGATATAAAAATTATTGTTTGAGTATGCAAGGCCATAACATTCAAAATCAGTGTTAATCTTGTTTGTTGTTTTCATTTTTCTTTCTAGAGAAATGAAATGAACTTCCTCGTTTGATGGAATAGTTACTGCTACTTGTGTGTTATTGATCATACACACTTGCCATGGCCATTCAGGTAGGTCACAGTAGTCTGTGACAGTATAATTGTAACTGTGTAAACGTTTAAGCTTGTTGTTGCTGTAATCAGCTAGAATTATTGTACCATCTTCCATACAGCAGGCACTGATGATATTACAATAATCTTTATCTGACTTAACTTTTACATTATATGATTGATTTCCTTTAATCTGAAATAAACTGTCAGCAGTCTTTGTAGGTTTCTCTGATAGTGTGCCTATGGTCTTCTTTTGTTCTAGCTGTGTAAGAATTGTTCTGTCAGGCTGAAACTCTATGTCTCCTACTGTACTTTTTTTGGCATGCTCCATAAGTTTGTTGGCAACATTTGCAGCATCTTCTCCCATCTTCACATAAACAAACACTTCAGAATGATTTGTGTTTGTAGATGCTAACTTATCATTAGCTGATCTAATCCTGGACTTGGTTGCTTGTAGCTGTTTTATGCCATCTTCTAATTTGTCTTCAAGACATTTGACTTTACTTTCTATCTCATCAATAGAACTTTTCTCCAGCTTGTCAAGTTGGTCATTGATTTCTTGTCTGAATTTTCTGATATCAGCCAGTATTTCTGCTTTCCTCTTTAACAGCCTTTGTTTATCCTGTTTAAATCTATCTGCTTGTTTTTCAAGGGTCTTGGCTATTTCCTTAAGTTTTGTTTGAATCTCTCTCGATTCAACTTGGTAATTATTGTTTTGGATCAATTCTGGTATGTAGAATGTGTTCTTACATGACCTGAAAAATAAGTTCAAACAGTTTATGAGGCTATGAGATGACGCAGGAGATGATATATTATTTAGTGTTATATATTTAAGATAGTCTAAGAGTATTAATATTTAAGATAGTCTAAGAATATTATGTAAAGTACTTACTAAACATTCCATATACTTACTTTAAAAATATCTTTGTTTAAATACTATATTTTACCTGTGATCAACTGCCATACATGTAGAACAGCCAACATTATCATGGTTCTTAATGTGTTTATGGCTGTGTCTGTCACATCTCTCTGCCCCTGCCCTCGGCAGCCTTTTGCTGGTTCCTGACTTAACTTGAGATTTATCCAATACTTTGTGACCAGCACATAAAGGCACTTTACTGTGAACTTTGACACAACTAACACAGAAATAATCGTGACAATCTACACAGTATTTTTCACCTTCAGTGTTCCTGCCTTCATTTCTACACATTGAACATAATACATCAAATATTTCATCCGAAAGAATATCTGTATCAATTTGTCGACCTGTAGCCATTTTGTCTTTTTCCCTGACTACGTTTGTTAGTTGATCTATTTACATTGTAAAATCGATAAAATAAATTGTCTCTATTTCTTTCACAGTTATTTTAAATTTAAACATTGATGTACTCTATAATTAAGATAACTGAAAGCCTTACGAATCTTCTACATTGTACTCCTGGAAAAATATCAATTTCTACATAATATTTTTTTCATTGATATAAATCCTCTCTATTGCTAAATTATGTCTAAATGATTTGACCTACTTTGGGTTTAACTTATCAAAGGTGCCTTTATACCTCTTTGCACACAGTGTAACTTTATCTGGTGAAACATTATCTAAAGTTTATTCATATTCAATACTAAATTGTTAAACTTTAAGGTATATAAAGTGTTTACATACGGCTGGTTTTACATTTAAATCAATAAAACACAAAGAAAATATTCAACTGTTAAAAAACTAACTTAATCTTCATACATGTATATATTAATCTTTTGTTGTTGTATTTAGGACACATTTAAAAAGGAGCTGTTGCAATATCAAAATTATTTATTTGTCAGAATTCAATTTATTGGCTTTGATTGGCTATGAGTATTTTTTGCTATTTCTTATGCGACTTATGTGAGGGCTTGTCCATTGAAAGTCCTAATTAGACCTCATTATCAAAGGAAGACTTATACAAATATAGGAAAGAGTACAAAATCACCTCTTTAAATTTAGATTTTAGAAATTATGCAAGTTAAAATATTTATGTACTTTTATTTTATCTTTTGAAAATATATTTTCCAATACAAAAGTCAATTTATTTACAAATTAGATACGAATCTGTACCCAACTTTGACAAAACACAGTTATAGGTACCTAATTTTCCAGCAGTACCATACTTTCGTTTTGGTCCTTAACTTTACTTATTAACTGGAATATTGGCCTGAAATTTAACACCTTTCTCACATTCATTAAAAATTTCATAGCAGTTTTTGCAGACCTTTTTCATTTTGAATATAAGCAAGTACCAGTAGTAAGCAATGTCAAAGAGATATTGTCCAACCTTTTCTGTGTAGTCTGCAAATATGAGCCGAGTTACGACAAAACCAATATAGTGTGTTTGCGACCAGCATGAATCCAGACTAACATGCGCATCCGCGCAGTCTGATCAGGATCCATGCTGTTTGCTATCAGTTTCTCTACTTGTTATAGGGTTTGTAAGCGAACAGCATGAATCCTGATCAGACTGCGCAGATGCGCAGGCTGGTCTGGATTCATGCTGGACACAAACGTACTATGTTAGTTTTGTTGTGACGCGGCTCATATATTGACTAAATGAAATCCTAGAAGTGGGCTGCAATTATCAAAGTACAAAGAGTACAAAGTTTTGCATTCATAACAAGAAAATAAATAAGATTTTTTAATTATAATATTTTTTTAATTTATGGTAAATTAAGATATGAAGAAAATATTTATCTAACAAGAGCCGATTGAACCGGGTGATGCTCCCCAAATAGGTTTTGGACACAGGAAGGTATACCTCTTGTAGTGTCAGAGTTATGTCACAGACAAAGTTCAAAGTGTAAAAACAAGGTAGCCACCCAAATTTTCACACGACACATCATCTCAAGATGGTGATCATTTCTGTGAAATAGTTGTAAAATACGACTTCAAATAAGTAGTTCTGGGCTGAACACGATTTTGCTGCAAGGTCATGATGTGACTGTGACCTTGACCATCAAGGTAGCGACCCAATTGTTGCGTGCCACACATCGTCTCAATATGGTGATCATTGCTGTGAAATACTTGTAAAATCCAACTTCAATTCACGAAGTTATGGGCCGGATAAAAATTCGGGACGTACATACGGACTGACGGACAACCCGGCGACTATATGCTTACCCAAATGTTTTCAGGGAGCATAATAAATGATAAATTTATAAATCTTCCTTAACCCAATCATCTTTACAAATAATTGCAGTATATTTAGCATAGTACTATTGTATTAACCCTTTACTTCATGAGGATATTGTGTAATTTACACTGTTTGAGGCCTCCAAACAGGGGGGGGGTGTAAAAAGCCATCAAACACGTCTAAATGAGGTAAAGGGCTTAACATAGGCTACATGCCTATATATATGCATTGGATTTTGCTGGAGTCAATGTATTTAATATTTCACCAGTTTGGGATAATCTCATTATTAGTATTATACAAAATTGAAAAAGAAACCGATGTTTGTCTAAAATTTCATTCCAAATTTGCCTGTAAAAAAACCTGGAAAGAATGTTTGGGCATGTCGGTCGGTATTGCAGATGGAAACAAGAAACATGGCAATGCCATGAAACCAGGTTTTCAATTATCACCATTGTAGATAAATATGTTGTATTGGAAATACAAATACAACATGTACAAGTTACAAACAATGTAACTATGTGCAATGTAAAACATGAATAATGTAGGAGGAATTGCCACAGAGGAAGTGTTCTCTATAATTATATTCTGTATAAGGAAAAAAACAAAGGGCCATAATTAAATAAAAAATTATTCAATAAAAAAAACCCAACAATATGCGCCAGGGCACTGGATGGCAAAGCTACTGAGAAAGTTTGAACAAAATCCGTTGAGAAATGTAGGAGTTCAGCACAGAAGAATTTTTCCACTATATATTCTGTAAAAGGAAAAAAAAACAAAGGGCCATAATTAGGTCAAATATTATCTAATCACAAAACCCTGATAATGTGTGCCAGGGCACTTGATAACAAAGCTTCTGTGAAAGTTTGGTCAAAATCTGTTGAGAAATGTAGGAGAAGTTGCGCATGATAAAAATTGTTCACTATATATAATCTGTATAAGGAAAAAAACAAAGGGCCATTATTAGGTCAAATATTATACAATCACAAAACCCTGAAAATATGCCCCAAGGCACTTGATGACAAAGCCTCTGTGAAAGTTTGGTCAAATTCCGTTGAGAAATGTATGAGGAATTGTTCACAGAAAATTGTTCACTATATATCCTATATTGGAAAAAAAAAACAAAGGGCCATAATTAGGTCAAATATTATCCAATCACAAAACCCCGACAATATGCGCCAGGTCACTTGATGACAAAGCTTCTGTGAAAGTTTGGTCAAAATCCATTGAAAAATGTAGGAACAGTTGGGCACAGAAGAAATTGTTCACTATATATCCTATATTGGAAAAAAAAACAAAGGGCCATAATTAGGTCAAATATTATCCAATCACAAAACCCCCACAATATGCACCAGGTCACTTGATGACAAAGCTTCTGTGAAATTTTGGTCAAAATCCATTGAAAAACGTAGGAGGAGTTGCCCGCCCAATCGCCCGCCCGCCGACATACCTCTATCTAATAACCAGGTTTTCCGATGGAAAAACATGTGTAAGGTATCAGTCCGAGTTGCATAATCTTAACAGTCAGTCAAGCTCATTAGCAAAAGAAACCAGTAATGTTTTTACATGTGCACTATTACAGACACGAATATGAACTTTGTGATATTAGATTTTATATCTGCTTTTGTTTATAGTTTACAATATTACTTGTTCCTTGTCATGGAGAGTATTTATATTCAGGTGAGCGATATTAGGGCCATCATGGCCCTCTTGTTTTGTGGGATTCTCAGCCAAATAAGAAGTGAAAATCATTTGAGCCAAGTCACTACAAAACCAGCATAATGCGTTTGCGACCAGCACGGATCCAGACCAGCCTGTTCAGCTGCGCAGTCTGATCAGGATCCATACTGTTCGCTTACAAATCCCTTTTTCAAGTAGAGATACTGATAGCGAACAGCATGGATCCTGATCAGACTGCGCGGATGCGCAGGCTGGTCTGGATTCATGCTGGTCGCAAACGCATAACGTTGGTTTTGTTATGACGCGGCTCATTTTAAGAACGCTTTTTATTTTTTTGGTTCATCATGTACAATACAAATGATTATGACCTGAATATATGCGCACAAGTAGTCAAGACATACCTCAATTGGTTAATAAATCGACAAAAAAAATTCTAGTCCATCATGTCAAAAAACCCTCAGTGGAGTCCCTTTAATAGTTCTCAAGTAATAATATCTATCCAGAAACAAGAATATATGTTTAAACAACATCTATAAACCTATAATTTACAACACAACAATACTTGTAAAACTTACCCGATTTATCAACAGAACCTCCAGGGTAAACCTCGCATATGACAATTTTCCCTCCCAGAGGGGAGCCAGTTCCTCCCTCTAATTCTATGTCTAGTGGGGTGCCATCCTCCAGTATCACTTCAACCTCTTTGGTGTTCCCGCTACTGCCAAATGATGTCTGGAAGAAAATATGTTGACATTATACAGTTACAAATAAGAAATGTAGCTGCTCAAGATAAAATTTTCAATACATTTAGTTTAACTTTAAACTTAAGCTTTACTTGTGTGACGCTAAATTGTTTAACTAGAGTATCAATTCTGAAACTAACCAGTACATATTTATTCTTATGAGAAAACATAGTCTTGCTCTCTGTAGAGTTTGAACCCACAACCTCAAGGCTGAGAGGCTGGCAATTCTTAACCACAAGGCCCACTCTCCCATTTCCGTTTGCTTCTTTAAGTGTCAATATCAGTATTTGAGTTGTAAACCTGAGACTAGTAACCTATTTAGGTATATATACCAGAACCAAACTGCTTTTTCTACAAAGAACTACAAACATCACGTAAATGAAATTAATCCGGGTCAGCAAAGATCATGATCTTTTCCATCAAAATTTCTCTAAAAGGACCTCCTTTTTAATTTTCTTACACAATTTTACATGTGCAAGAAGTGAATTAACCCTATGTCTGCTGGTGTTGAATGCTTATAAACTACCCATGCTAAAAGTGCAGACCAAGATCAGCCAGCACATCCATACTGTCTGATCATAGTCTGCACTGTTGGTCATTGTAGTATTGTTAGTACTTAGAGATTAGCTCCGCCTTCTTAATTAAATATGCACAATCTAAGAACTCTCTCTGACACCTTTTATACAGACAGACACTTTAGATTGTACATGCATTATAGCATGACCTCTGTCAATACTAATGTAAATAAATATAAGAATAGTCTTTGATATAGAGTTTTCAATACAGTACATATTTTGACATCTTCCCTAAAAATGATAAATGGGTTTGTCCAGATTGCAAGATGGACGAGTCCATTTAATATATGAGCCGCGTCACGACAAAACCAACATAGTGGGTTTGCGACCAGCATGGATCCAGACCAGCCTGCGCATCCGCACAGTCTGATCAGGATCCATGCTGTTCGCTATCAGTTTCTCTACTTGTAATAGAGTTGGTAAACAAACAGCATGGATCCTGATCAGACTGCGCGGATGCACAGGCTGGTTTGGATCCATGCTGGTCGCAAACACACCATGTTGGTTTTGTCGTGACGCGGCTCATATTTACTAAGGATGGTAAGGGCTGAGATTGAAATCAGCTTTTCTTGAGAAGACTATCAGCTTTAAGTACCCATTAAAACTTATACATATTACAAAGGGTAAATTATAGCATGAAGTTAAGATGTTATTATTTATGTTTTTATCTACCTGAGCACCAGGTGCAGCACCTAGAAGTGTTGGTTTCATGGAGTTTGACGGTCCGGATCTGCCTGCCAATACTGCTGACTGGAAAACAAAAACAAAAAATTCTCTATGAATAATTTAATTAATAGACCAATAACATTGAAAGATGTGAGTTTTACAGCATTTCTTCTATGTTACATGCTACAAGGGTCATCCGCAAATAAATGAGAGTTAATTTGTAACTTTTGATTGAAAAAAACATAAAGCCAAAAAACTTGACACTATTCTAAATTAACTCTTTGCTTGTAAGCATTAAGAATATAATGAACACATGTAGTTGAAATATTTAAATTTACATAGAAATTATTATAGTACTAATTAAGATATTCTAAATTTTTATCGTTAAAAGAAAAAAAAAATGTCTATACTTAATAACTAAAATAGTGCTTAAACAGGAATCATTTAAAGTCTTAACTATTAAAAGTAACATATAATAATGAAAAGTGCTCTGCAATTGTGTGTGCATAATAAAAATTATTGGTAAGAAATCAAAGGTAAAGACATGGTGGAAAAATATGATATTATTATAACAATTAAAGTATTTCATTTTAGGGAAATACAGAAGTTGGGGAACCAGTCTGGAAATATTGCAATACTATTGGTTAATTTCGAATCTGCAACAAGAATGAACCAATCAGATGCTAGAGATCAAGACTGGTTACCATTTTCTCCAATTTTCAAACTTGAAATTTCTTTATGGAATTTTTTGCCTCATTCTCAATTTGTTAGGTACAGTACAAAACTAAGAGCACATATTATTATTTTTTCTATACAATGAAAAGGAATCAAGCTGGTGGACTGCATACGGTTATTTTTTTTAGCATTTTGTACAAAATGTGAATTTTCTTACCCTATCTCTGAATAGTTTACCAAACTACCAAATATAATCATATAAAAGATATTAATTCATAGAGGGCACACTACAATAAGTGTTCAGTTCCTATTTTTTTTTTTCATTTTGAAACCCTTTTAAATACTAGTGGACTGTTCAAACATCAAGGCAAATTTATATATATGCTGGGTGGGTGTTAGATAAAATCATCTGCCCTTGTAGATAATAATTTGGCTAAGATGGCCCTATTTGCTGACATGAATGAACCCCTGAATCAATGAACCCCTGGGGCGGGGCCAATTTTGACCCCAGGGCATTTATTTGAACAAACTTTGTAGACACTCATAAGAAAATGTTTCATGCCAAATATCTAAGCTCTAGCTCTTTGGGTTTTTTAAAAGAAGATATTTAAAGTTTTTTCTTTCGGTTGCCATGGCAACCAGAGTTCTGCATGGAATTAAATTCTTTGAACAATTTTTAAAGGTGACCACTAAAGGAACATTCCTGTGAAGTTTGGATGAAATTGGTTTAGTGGTTTATGAGGAGATGTCATTTAAAGTAAAAGTTTACGGACGGACGAAGGACGGATGGACACCGGACGAAAAGTGATCACGAAAGCTCACCCTGTCACTTTGTGACAGGTGAGCTAAAAACAATGCATGTATATTTTCTATTCTTATGATTTTTGTTTTTATAGTATGCAACACACATGTTATAATCAGTAGAATTAGTATAGTTAGTTATTATGACACACATTTGTAAATATACCTAACAAGTTTCCCATGTATATTGTGTATTCTGAAAAAACAAAAATTAACCCTCTTCAATGTATGTTTTATCTTTTGTATTACTTCTATTCATACATATAACATTATTGTTTGATTTCCATTTGAAACTTGTATACAATATCGTAACTTTAAAATCACAAAAAGATAATCATTCTCTTGACTATAAAGTGGGTGATCAAAATTAAAACAATTGATTTTAAAACAGAACCAAGGACACAAAATTGAATTAAAAAACCCACAAAATTGAATGTGCTCTAGAACAAAAAATTTAAAACAAAAACGTGATACATGTATTTTGATAAATTTACCACTAAATTCAGTTCACTATCTTTTGAATCACTTTGGCTCAATGTTAAATAATTTTCTAAACTGTCATCAGATAGCTGGTTTTTATGATACTGAACTTGACGATAAAAATCTTTTTCTTTCTCTCGGCGTTTCTTTGCCATGGGAACCTATGTTTATATATCGGAGGTGAATCAGTAATCATTTTCAGTTATTTAGTTTGGTATACTTGTATAAAATATCTGGAAAAAAGTGAACCCCGGAAAATCATTAAAAAAAGCAAAAATTAAGACATTAAAATTGTAGACTTGGTTTGATTGAGTCACCTCCCCTGATTACAAATGGTGTATATAGTTCAAAGGGAAGTTACTCTGACGGCAACAAATACAGTCAATATGACAGCTTGGTGTGAAAAGGTCGTTACTCCTTTATTTAATATGAGTTACAACCATTTCACATCAAACCCTCGGGACATGAGGGATAATGAAAAAGTGCAACATCCCTCACGTCACCTAGCACTGGCTTGAGCAGTACTCAATTTTCAACACTTATTAGTGCTGGAATCTATGATCAAAGCCTGTGTTTTTGAACACCTACATTTAGCAAGCATTTATCAACACTGAGTTAACCTTGACAGCACAATAGGTAAAAGGTGTTCAACTGACACAGGTGTTTTTTATATATATATATTAAGGGATATCTGATTATTTGACAAGGCACAATGGGTGGAATACTGATGAGAGAGCAAGATTAAAACTTCATCAACATACATTAACAACTGACTGAAACAGTTTTCCAAAACAAAAATACACATAAAATTTGATTACATATAGATTTTAATCATCATCATAATCAACTGCTAGATTTACTTTGTTACATATTGTATACACAAAAGCTGACTGTAGGACAGCGTGCTTAACTATTCTCAGTGCTTGATAGAAAAACAAGAGCCTGGATAATGTAGAATTTTTTTAGATACAGAAAAGGCTATAATTCTTTCAAAATCCATGTTAGAGTTATGGGCCTTGGACAGTGACCTCCTATTACGCTCTCAAATAAGTGTGTGAAGTTTCAACCGATTTTCTTCAGTAGTTTTGGAGATATCAACTTTTAAGCAAAAACTTAACCAAAGTACGATGCCGACACCAGGATGTGTACAATAGCTCTACCTAATTTTAATAGTTTAGATGAAAATGTATAACTTCAAACATATAAATTTTACAATATTGTTGTAATAAGCTGTTTCAACATTCTCAGGAATTAATATCTAAAAGAAAAGAACATTTAAAACCCACAAAAATACATGTTTTGGAACAAAGTAACAATGTAACAATTTAATTGGGCAAAAACAATATGAAAGTTGGTACTTCTAACTGGCTCTGGTCCAAAAAAACAGAGATAGATAAAAAATATTAGCCAAGCATTGATCTATTACTAGTATTTGGCTCTCATGGGTTTTACTAGAAGAGATTACTCTCAGCATTATCAACCCTTTATGAGATCCTAAGCTACCACCCCTTGTGAGATCCTATGCTACAACCCCTAATAAAATCCTATACTACCACCCCTCATGAGATCCTACATGAATACCCCTTGTGAGATCCTACACTACCACTCCTCATGAGATATCCTACACTACCACTCCTCATGAGATATCCTATCCTACCACTCCTCATGAGATATCCTATACTACCACTCCTGATGAGATATCCTATACTACCATTCCTCATGAGATATCCTATACTACCACTCCTCATGAGATATCCTATACTACCACACCTGATGAGATATCCTATACTACCATTCCTCATGAGATATCCTATACTACCACTCCTCATAAGATATCCTACACTACCACTCCTCATGAGATATCCTATACTACCACCCTCATGAGATCCTACACTACCACTCCTGATGAGATATCCTATACACTACCACTCCTCATAAGATATCCTACACTACCACTCCTCATGAGATATCCTATACTACCACTCCTCATGAGATCCTACACTACCACTCCTCATGAGATATCCTATACTACCACCCCTCATGAGACCCTACACTACCACCCCTCATGAGACCCTACACTACCACCCCTCATGAGACCCTACACTACCACCCCTCATGAGACCCTACACTACCACCCCTCATGAGACCCTACACTACCACCCCTCATGAGATCCTACACTACCACCCCTCATGAGACCCTACACTACCACCCCTCATGAGACCCTACACTACCACCCCTCATGAGATCCTTGTCCAGTAAAATTCATCTGAGTGAAATCTCTATTTCCAGATCAAGGTCTACTATAATATCTCTATTATATTCCATAATTTTGCAGTTTGCATGTACATATAATATTTATTATTCACAACAAAATTATGAAATTAAAAAAAAATATACCTGTTGTTTCTTTGCAGCAATTTCTTGTCTTTTCCTTTCTTCCAACTCCTTTTGTTTTCTTACAGCCTCTTCTTTCTTTCTTTTTTCCTCATTCTTTCTCTGTTCAGCCCTATGTTTTTCCTCTTCTTGTATTCTAAGCTCCTCTAATTCACGCATATGTTCCTCTGTTAAAAAAGAACCACAGAAAATTTTGTAACAAAATCATTCTGTCAGTATTTTAACACTTACCAATCTGAATTTGTGTACTGGGTGTACAATGAATTAAGGATTTAAAAGTTTGCGGGATTGCTATATAAAACTAACAAAATTGAGTAGCCAACTGTATATACCCTTGTTTGTTTTGTTTAAAATTCAGTGATTCCGACATTTTTAAGGTCATACAGTGACTTTCCAGCTTTACTGGAGAAGGAAGACCTCAGGTGGTACTTAGTGCATTATTTCAGGAATGAGTGGGCACTCAAATGTAGAACCATAAATCTTCCATAAGCAAATTGAATAGCTTTCTCAAATGTAAGAATCCAAAGTCCCTGACAGGTTTCGAACCAACAGTGGTGAGGAGCATGTGTGAGCAGCATTTTTATAACTCGGCCCCAGGGGCACCTGATGTCCCGACTTATCTTGATCTGCATTGGTTCCAAAGGTAAAATTAGTTTCCACCAGCAGCCAAAGGGTAAAGGATTCAACCCTCAGAATGATCCAACAAACTAAAGCTATCTTAAACTCTTGACCAATCTTTGACAATTTACCTTCTCTCATTCTTTCTTCTTCCTCCCGCCTCCTTCTCTCTTGCTCCTCCCACCTTCTCTCTTGCTCCTCCCTCTCCTGTTGCTCCTCCTCCAGTTTCTTCTGTTGACGAAGCTGTTCTCTCACAGCCTCTTCAGCTATAACAGTCAAAAAACAAATCTATTACTGGTACTTGTATATTAAAATTAAAATGTTTGGCACACAATACATGATTGTACTAGTACAATGTATACAATATACTAAGGGATTGATAGTAAAATAATGACCATACATGTCACAAAAAAGTAAAACAACTAAAGAAATTTTGCATATTGTAATCAAACATAAATTCATAACACGAAATTATCTTTGAAAATTCCACACTTAAGGAATGTATTTTTTTTATAGTAGTTTTGACCCCCCACAGCATGTGTGGTCTCTTTCAAAAGAAAACCTTTAATAGTTGTTCAACTTGAACTGGCATCCAAACCTCTACCTTAGAATTTTTCAGTTTAACAATAGGTATAATTCAATCATAATGCAATTCAGTAGAAATCAATGCTAGAGTTATGGGTTTTTGTTGTTGACCTACAATTTTGTCCCAGAATCATGCGCTTCAAGTAAATAATGATTCAAGAGATAAAAATAATTACATAAAATCATTTTACAATAATAACTTCAGAAAAAGATATTTCTTAAAATTGACCAGCTATGATAAATGTTACATGTTAAAGGCCAAATAAGCTTTATAAATAATATTAAGCTTTTGTTTTTTGTGCCCTGTAACAGTTTTCAAACCACATATCTAAATTATCTTTTGATTCTTTTGCCTTTTTGGTTATTAGTACAAATAAAGTGATTTAGTATTTTGTATGGAAGTCAAAATATTACTAAAAAAAATAACATTATGCTACTAATGTCAAAAATAACATTATGCTACTTATGTCACAAATAACATGCTACTTATGTCATAAATAACATTATGCTACTTATGTCACAAATATCAGTATGCTACTTATGTCACAAATAATATTATGCTACTTATGTCACAAATAACTTTATGCTACTTATTTCACAAATAACATTATGCTACTTATGATACAAATAACTTTATGCTTCTTATGTCACAAATTACTTTATGCAACTTATGCCCAAAAATTTAAACATTACCCTAAACTTTTTAAGGGCTGCTTCTACAAAAAATATTTTTTTAGTGGTTTCCATTTCTAGGGTTTTAAGGGGTGCCTTTAAAAAAAAATGAAGTGTAAAAAAATTTTTTAAAAAAAGTGAAACGGGGCTGACTGTATAAACAATTCCCCCAGAAGAAAAGTTTTAAAAAACTTTTTTTTTTTGAACAACGTAAAATCAGAAGAGATACACAAATTAAAACATAACATTTACCTTTTTCTTTCCTTAATTTTTCTTGTTCCTCAGCCCAATGTTTCTTCTCAACCTTGGCGTACAAATCTTCCTCCAGTATTTCACTGTTACACAAATTTGAACAGATTTTAACTCATGATTTAGCAGAACAAAAATTAAAGAAGAAATAGATCTACAGAAGCCTGTTGTTATTTTACCCCTAGACTCATGCTTATAGGGCAGAAAAAAATTGCCACAGAAAGAATTCACAAAAACAAAATCAGACTTTATGCCAAAAAATATGAACTATCCTTTTTTATTCTTGAAATACATATTTTATTTCCTTAAAGCTGCATGCCTCCAGATGAACCAAAATATTTCAAGAAAATCAACTTTGTGGAAAATGTACTTTAAGGTTGTAAAGAAAATTAAATATATTCACAATTCAAGAAAAAATTTACATGTTATATGCAATAAATGAATAATTTTTCAGTATTTATCTTATATTTTTACTGTGTGATTAACACAGTATTTATAGAATAGAAAATATACTTACATATAAGTATCAGCTACTGTTATAAAACTTACAATAACCTTATGTGAAGATTTCAACTTGTAGAAATAAAAATAAACTTCAAAATTTTTCAAATTTCTGAACAGCATGCCATGCAGATATCATAAAGTTGAGAAGCTAGATAAAAGCTCTTGGTTATATAGATAAATAGGAACATACGTGTATAGTGTATAAAATGAAAGATTTTCACATATATTGCAATATAAAAGGATTTGCAGAGATATTACAATATGAAATATTTGCAGAGATGTTGTAACTGAAAGAATTGCAAAGGTATTGCAATATAAAAGGTTTTGCAGATATTGCAGTATGACAGATTTGTAAGGGTATTACAATAGAACCATTTGGCAGGGATATTGCAATATGAAAGATGATAATGAAAGAATTGCAAAAGTATTGGAAAATAAAAAGATTCACAGAGGTATTGCAATAGATAAGATTCCAAGATATTGCAATGTGAAAGATTTATAGAGGTATTGCAATATTAACATTTTGCAGAGATATTGCAATATGAAAGATCTGCAGAGATATTGCAATATGAAAGATCTGCAGAGATATTGCAACATAAAATATTTGTAGAGTTTTTGCAATTTAAAAGATTTGCAGAGATATTGCAATATGAGGGATTTGCAGCAGAACTTTAGTTAGTTAGAAAACAAGAAACAAAGTAATAGAAAGAGCAAAGTGTTAAAAATATGTGCAGTTAATTGTGATTTTTTTACATTATAGTAAAACTTGTCTATAAAGACCACCTGTGTAAAGAAATAATGTTTACAGTCAGATATTAATATCAGTGTACATTTGCATGGACACATTTAACATCATTAACTTATTTCTGATCAAAGAAACTTCTGTGAGATAGTTTTTCAAGGTTTTCATACCATTTCACGTAGGTCTTGACCAAAAAAAATATTGTTTAACACTTTTAACTCAAATTCAGGCTAAAAATTACTCTAGATATTGCTTTTCAATTTAATTCCAAGTAACTTTTTTTATTTTATTTTTTCAAGTAACCAAGTTTTCCATTTTATGATCTGAATTTTAAAATTTTACGATTTTCAGGCTTTTTGGATCTTAGTAAAGCTCCTTTGAAACTATGGTGAAGTAATTAAATCTTGTAACATGGACTGTTCCCCATTTTAAAAGGAAGAGTTCATTTTTGGAAAAGTACTCAAAAACCACATTAAAAATGTTTTGTTAATTCTAACAAATGGTCTTTATAGATGGAATTTTTTTTGCTGATTAAAGCTGTTGAAAGAAAACTATTTTGTTACAAATTCTTAAAAAGGGACACAAAGCAACATTTTTTGTTAGTAAACAATAATACGGGTGTAAACACAAGACAACCACTGTGACAAATATCCCAATTACACTAAACGTAAATAATCAATTAACTTTCAACTTCTGAATTGGTGAAATGAAGTAAAACTGTAGGGTTGTGCAAGTATTAAAACCAATATAAAAGATATGTTTATTTAGACTTAAAAGCAAGGGAAACAATTCTGTCCAAAAACAATCTCTTTCCTTCATTTGGATTACCTCCCTTATTTCCAGTAAAAATAAAGGCCAAAAAGTTATAAATTGCTTTTTCCATCTTTGGTTTTCTTCATTCAGTAAGGACATGTATGTTGTTACATTATCTCACCATTATAAACTTAGACCCCTTTAAAAATGTCCCCATCTCACTTTCTCAAGCAAAACTGAAGAGGTTGTCTTTGAACAAATGTTATGGCAAACACATTGTTAGACATGTAATGAACATATAAAGAAAATAAATATGGGGAAAATTATTGCAAACTTAATTGAATCTTATGGATAGTAAATGGACTGTATATAGAAAATAGATATTTTATCAAAGCACCAAAAATGATTTCACTAAACTTGAAATATTACTTGTACATGTAATCACCCCTTGTGGCTAAGGGGTTACCCTTTTGGGTTGAGGCATCAGAATTAAAGCCACTGTTTAAACCTGTGTGATTGTAACAGGCGACTAATTGGGTTTTGAATTACTAGAGTCTATGCATCTCTAAGCTCCAGCAGATGAGATGGTTTTGACCCCTGGTGTTGCTTTAAAGTTTGTAACACCTGAGGTTAGCCGAAAACATCTTCCCTGTTTCGGCTCAATATGACCTAAACTGCGTTGTTGCACCATAAAACCAAATTAATTAAAAAGTAAATGATTGTTAACAATGGAATATCAGTGCCCTAACTATGTCCAAGGTGATATCATAATTCAATTAAGTTTGCAATTTGACAAAAGTTCAACAATATTTTCTTACCAAATAACTTCTCCACTATAAAATAAATCATATTTATATTATATTACACACATATATATATATGAAAAACTTCACACACAAAAAACATATCTAAATACAAAATTACAAAAAATTAATACCATATAAATGTAAGATGCTATATCTTAATATAGATTTCAATAAGGATTTACCATGCTAATTCAACATGCCAAAAATCTAAATATAGTTTCTAAGGTGGATCTGCACAGTATTAAAACAATGGCATATGTTCAAATATAAATTTACACAAAATAACTGTGATATACAGTGTTAAATAAATAAATACACAGGTTTTCCGATGTATTGACACTGTGTTTTAGGAATAGCATAACTCTTTGAATTAAAAATCAAAAATTAATATAAAACGAACCTACTATATCAATTTTGTCAACAATTTCTATATTTAGATCTGTTTCATAAAGGGATGAATATGTTTGGTACAGTAATTTACCAGAACCTTTGTAGCCAGCCTGTAAAAATTCCTCTTTTTCTGGCTCCAATCATTATTTGAGCAACGATATTAATGTTACTGCAAAGTCATTATTATTTGTCGGGCATTAATTTTTGTGGACAGGTCAAATCCATGAATTTATGGTCCAACAAGAATTCATTTTAATGCTGTAAAGACTAATTTGCATTTCATTAGTTGCAATGTACTTTTTTATTTGTAAAATCAGGCAAGCCACAAATTCAAGAGCCTATGAATATGTCCTTTTTGACAAAATTTCATTCCAATGAAATTGGTGAATTCACAGTATGCTATAAATAAATTTATAAATAAATTAAATATATTTTTTGTAAAAAAAAGTTCCTACTTTAAAATAACTACAAATGTACTTGAAAATATAAATTCTATAAACACAAGTCAATGACTTCTTCTTTTTTCTTTACCAATATTTCAATAATATTCATGATCAAAAGACACTGTAATCATCTGATCTAATCCTGCATCATCATCATATTCATCAAATTCATCATCACCACCATCATCATCATTATAATCATCAAATTCTTCTGGTTCGAGATCAGCGAATTTTACAGCTTTTTTCTCATTTTTCTTTTTTAACCCGCCTAATACTCCATGCAACTCTGGTTCTAACCCGAGATTTTTCTTTTCTAGGTCATCTGGATAATTTTTAAGACCTTGACCTTTGACCTCAGACTTTACTGTGAATTCAACTTTATCATTGGGTGCTAAATTTATCACATCATCATCGAAATTCTTCAAAGATTCATCAAAGTTCATCAACTCATTCAACTCATCATTAAAAATTGGGTTATTATACGTGTTACTAGGCTCAGGTTCAGTAACTCCTGATCTACTTAAACTGTGCCCAAAATCAGATTGTTTTTCATGAGTGTTCATAAACATATGACTTTCATCAGTGACCTTGACCTCTTGGTCATCACTATCATCCTTCACACTGTGACCTTCATTAATGACCTTGACATCAGGAAAGTCATACCTGTCCTCCAGCTGTATGGGTTCCTGCTCGTTACTTGTCTCTTTCCTTACAGGAACTGGACTACCTTCCACATTCTTCTTCTTCAGGTTAAGTAATGGTAAACCCTGTCAATACACATTGATGATTAATTAACATGACAACATCCCATATCTCATTTTTTGTTGTTGGGCTTTATGCTGCACCAACACTGTTAACGACATATAGCAACTTTTCAGTTTTACTAGTGCAAGAAGATGATGCCAGTTAATGCCTAAAATAATTGGCAAAATAATGCACAGAGGGACGGACTCATGATGTCTTCTTGCACTAGTCAAAACTGATAAGTTGCCATTGATGTTCCAAGGTGCATAGCTTCCTCACATGAAAACATCCAACATCCCTTGTTGGAAACAAATCCAGCCATTAGAAGTAAAAGATTTGAGTTCAATGACCTTAATATTGCATTTGTTACCAAGTGGTTGATCAGAACAAGTAAAATTACAGAACAAAATAACTGTATTGAAAATCTAAATCTGGTCTTTCATGAAAGGTCGTCTGCATAAAGTTTTTTGTTGTTATTTTGGGGATTTTTTTTTTTAATTTTCTCATAGTTTTTTGTATCTTCTTTAATATTTAGTCAAAAGAGGTGAAAAGAAATGTAGGGATAGGTAGGTGATATTTCAATTATCTAACCATTAATAAGAAACAAAACAATATTTACTGGTCAAAATATAGCAAGAATATATTTTGGGGTTGAAAATATATTTTGTATTTATGTCTTGTAACTAAAAACAGCTAGTTTATTTTTGGGGATTTTAACTCACCACAGATTTCTTGATAATCATGTTGAGTTCTTTGCTACCTTTCAGCTCTACAATGGCCTCTTTGTGTTTGATTTTCTCAAAACTTTTCCCGTTCACTTCCATAATCTGATCCCCAACTTCAAGATTGTAGTCCTCACCTAGACTTCCTGGCCGCACAGACTCGATAAAAATCCCCGGAAAGTGAGTCGGTCCACTAATGATGCTGTGAATAAAGGGAGAGTAACTTTATATTAATCAGTCAGATTATAAGCAATAATGGTCAAAAGTTAAAGTGCTTTTTAGAATCAATTTAAGACTTTCTTGCTTTGATAAAAAATGGTATAAAATAGCAGAATAGTAAGACTGTCCACGGGTAATGCTGTAAGAAAAGAATGGTGAAATTATTTGATTATTACACATTTGATCAATACGGTCAATTATCATTAAATTCTTGATGTAGATCTGTCAAAGCCATTCTTATATCCCTCATTCTTACATCTCTTATTCTTAATTTCTTATTCTTACATCTTTTATTCTTACATCCCTTATTCTTACATATTTTTTTCTTACATCCCTTATTTTTACATCTTTTATTCTTACATCCCTTATTCTTAATTTCTTATTTTTACATCTTTTATTCTTACTTCTTTTATTCTTAAATCCCTTATTCTAAAATATTTTATTCTTAATTTCTTATTCTCACATTCTCTTATTCTTACATCTTTTATTCTTATATCCTCTTATTTTTAAATCTTTTACACTTACATCTTTTATTCTTACATTTCCTATACTAGGCCTTAAAAATCATTGAATACATGTATTTATATTGATATTTTTTCCTTAATATAGCAAAAATGCCTATGTCCACTGATAATTTTTTTCAAAGATCAACTTAACAAAGCCTAGAAATTTGTAAAAGGAATAAAAAAGTTTTAAAGATTTTACCTGCATCCGAGACTTGGGGCACCATGAAGGTTGATAAAAATCTTCACTACGCTTTCATTTTCAGAGCCAGAGGACTTTATTGCCTGTAAAATAATCACATGTTAATTTATCAATATAATAATCAATAATTTATATTTCTAGGATGAAAGCAGATACGTCTGAACATCGTAGAAGTGTTAAGTATATGTAGAGTTCGACAATAACTTAAAGAAAATAAAATGTGCAACTTAATCTACCAGGATACCTTTCAGGAGAAATATCGCAAAATATGATCAATGCTTAATACAGGAAAAAGTTTTTAAAAATCAGCATTTTTCAACTCCCACCACACTTAAAATATCTGGAATGAACTTGTCCATATTTCATTCTTGATATAACCATTCATTGTTTTTCAAAATAAGTTCTGACTGAATAACACAACAGTGCAGACCATGATCAGTGGGCACCGATGTGCTGGCTGATCTTGGTCTGCACTGGTGGTAAGGGTAAATAATACTAGATGCCACTAGCAGGTTAAAGGTGAACAATGAACATAGACAAATGTCATGTATGTTGCCATAAGCCTTATGATGTGAAATAAATTTATTCTTAATTGAATATACTTCAAGAAATTCTCATTACTTCTTTTCTATTACAACATGTCATAAGTATTTTTTTTCTCATTTAAACTTGAGACCAGCAATATTATACGACAATGCACTCAAACCTAATTACTGTAAAATCATTATTATTCGTGGGGCACAAATTTTCGTGGTTTTCGTGGGTAGATCAATCCACGAATTTAAGATCCAACGAACTTTTATCCCAACAAATACTTCTTACCCAGTCTCTGTTCTATATATTACAAACACGCGTCGGCTCTTTTCCGGTCGATATTTCGTGAAACGGATGTAATTACAGACAGATAACCAGGTTAGTGACACATTAAATCCGTTTGCAATATTAAGAAAATTGACTGTCACAAATGTCGCATATACATACTTGATCGTTGTAGTCTACTAGGACTTGATTGTGTTAACAAGAATACTTGACATAATCGAGTAAATATGGGAACCCAGGCAGTGCAATAATTAGCGCTAATAAAAATTGTCAGTTTGCTCTTATTAATTAAAAAAAAAGTATTTGATATTAATGACGTAAGTACACAAAACTATAAAAATACGATCGCTAAAACAGATTTATTTTACTTTCTTTTGTCGTTTTTAAATGATCCAGTTTACATGAATTTTAATCTGTATTTGTGCGAATGGTATTCCGTAAACATCAAAGACGCCACCGACTTTTACAAGATCCGCATATGCTCGTGTTATTTACCGAGAATAATTTATATGCATGTAAATTTACACAGTCGCTGTGACGTTGCGTGTAGTTACTGTCCTAAAATATGTTAAGACCAATTCAGGGTGTAAACTTTTAAACTCGCTGGTTAAAACGTGCCAGGTGTCGTATAAATTATGCGATGTTTACATCGGCGAATTACAGGGGCAGTGTGTTCAATGGAGGTGCATATCATGTCACATAAATGTGTTAATTGCAGTCAATTATCGGCAGTAACTGTGCTATATTAGTTATGCCCAGAGGCAAGGATTAAATTTATTGACAACCGCTGTGTGACAAGTAAAGATATGTACATGTTGTAAGTAAAAATGTTCGGCGATTAAGTTTAAGATTACTTTGCATTAGGTTACTGAATTTTTTTTTAACAAGAAAACGAAAATCCACGAATTTAAGAACCCACGAAAATGCCGGTTTTGATAAAACCACGAAATTTCATGCCCACGAATATAAGTGAATTCGCAGTATTACAACAAAACAGTAAATTAAAATGTTTAATTGATACCTGAGATTTGTTAGATCCTGGTTTGTCTACATACTGCCATGTCACTGGATCACTTGGCTTTCTGTAACAAATTAATTTTGTTTATTAAATTTTATGATTATCTGTTACAAATAAATTTTGTTCATTAAATTGTATGATTATCTGTTACAAATTTATTTTGTTCATTAAATTGTAAATTATTTGTTTGTATAGTCTAACAATAGCACAAAGACCTTCATTTAAACAATTCTTTATCAAAGTCTGATCTGAACCATGCTCAAGTCCATTTCCTGGTCATAACCAGTACTGGTGTCATATGAGGAAACATTGTCATGGCCTCAGTAGGGTTCAAACCCAGGATCCTAAATACAGGTATAGGATAGGCACACACCCTAACCACTAGGCTATGACTCCTTTTGAAATACTGACCCATAATGGTGAGAATAAGCAACAAAATAAGCCACAGAAATCACAGAAATTTAACATTGACTGATTTCAGGACACATTTATAAGCTATTTTACACGTTATTTGTTGATATAACAATAATACTTACTGTTTAATGGGCACCATCCCGATATCTGCAAAAGAAAAATAGATAAGAAAGACATTAGAAGTGTATTGCACGCAGAGATGATACTTATAAAAGGAGAATCATCGACATTATGTCACATAACATAATTATGATGTAGGGCTGTGGGCCGCATAGCATTACAAGGTTGTTTTATAGTTTGTCCTGTGTAATCAAATTAACTGATATGGAGCCAGAATTTTGCATGTACACTCAGCAATATTAAATATTAATAAAATATTTTTTTAGCAGCTTATACAGTATTTTGTATTTAAACACTGTTGCCCATGACTTATTAGAAAAGCCCTATTATTAAAACATAGAAATATGAAGGAAATGGAAATGGCGCCGTGTTTCTGCCCCAAATATTGTGAAATGAGGACCCTGCCAAGCAACATAAGATATATCAAGTTTTAGCTTTGAAAACTTTTTTTCCCCCCAACATAATTATATGTACATGTATAATGATTCTCTGTTCTGTATTTTTTTTTTCAAAACATGCTAATTCTTTTAAACGTGATATGAAATTATGTAAGCAAATTGAAATCTAATTATAATTCATATCTCCATGAATGAATAATACCTAAATAGTACTTTCATCTAGATTGGTTATACAGTGGATCTCAATTAAACCAGTCTATATCATCAAGATATAAGTTCAAATATACAAAAGTTTTTAAAGAAAATATATTATTGAATTAAATACATACTTGTGACTTTCAGTTCTATTTCGTCCCGCCCCTTTATCAAGTTAAGCACCTCCTCATGAATGGCTTGACCGATGGTAAATCCATTCACCCTCACAATCTCATCCCCCATCTAAATATACATTAATAGTATTCATCAAATCAAAAATATAATAGCTAAGCCAATAAATAACAATTAAAAAACACACATAAACTAAATCAAATTCATTCAAAAGTTACATTATTAACCAAGAACTCTTTAATAGCTACAATATAATGAACATATAATTGCTTAGCTTTCATTTAACAGCTACATAAATTGATCAACTTTTATTCAAAAGCTACATAATTACAAAGGCCACCTTTATCATATAGTTTAAATGCCATAAAAGCTGATAAACATCCATTTTAATTGCATATGAACTTATCAACAGTCACTTAAATATCATATAAACTTAGAAACATCCATGTAAATGCTATAATTATAAACTTATAAACATCCAAATAATTGCTATATTAACATATAAACATACATGTAAATGCTATATATATATACTTATAAACAGTCATTTTAATGCTATAAATACTTAAACATGTAAATGCTGTATAAACTTATAAACATCCATAACTCTTAAACATTCATGTAAATGCTATACAGTCTAAACTTTATCATGCTAAAAATTGTCTTAAGAGACCGTTTCATTAAGCGACCGTTTTGGGTATTTCCCATGCGCGGTTGCTTAATACAAGTTTGACTGTATCTACATATCTATTGACTGTACTTATAAACATACATGTAAATGCTACATATTCTTATAAACAGTCATTTTAATGCTATAAATACTTATACATGTAAATGCTGTATAAACTTATAAACATCCGAAACTCTTAAACATACATGTAAATGCTATATATACTTATAAATGCCCACGTCAAAGATATATAAACATCGAAACTTGAATAATTTTATATTTGAGTCATAAAATGAGTGTAAGAAGTTAGGGTTGATGAAACAGATACATACCTTGAGCCCTCTCATCTCTGCCTGTGAGCCGGGCTCCACATGTGACACAAATATTCCAACACCATGTTCAAACCCTGAAATACATGATATAGAAAAACTCAATTAATTAAATATAACAAAAGTTATTGTAAGAAATGTTATATCTCAACACACAATTGTTATACATGTATTTCATGCAAGTGCTTTCTTGTGTCTGAGTAAAAGGGAATGTTTTTATGCATGTCATTTCCTTTGAGAATTGTGTTGTAAATCAACAAAACATTTTAGTGGTGGTGTAGCCAAGCGGTTAAAATGTTGGACTAGTAATCTAAGAAATGCTGACCGTGTGGATTCAAACTCTGTTAGGGGCAAGCCATTGTTTCCAGGGGCAAGAAACTTTACATTCATTGCTTAGTACTGGTTAGTTCCAGGAACAGATTCGCGAGAGTTTCAATCAGCATATAGCTTCCAACACAGTCAAACTAAAATAATAAGTGTAAACTTAAAGCATTTTCGAATTATTTATTTTCTTGTCTGTTCTCTCTTGTGACAGAATGCAAAAGAGAAAAACAAATTTAGAATAAAGGGGTTAGACGAATTATTCACCTCCTCTCACAGCAAATCCAAAACTTTCTGATGTCCGTCTACGTAGCTTGATCACCCGTAACTTTTGACCGGGAGAATTCGGAGCCAGTTTATCATATTGTTGTTGGTGCTGGGGACGTATCAAAGGTCTGGAAAAAAAACAACAAATGAGCCGCGTCATTACAAAACCAATATAATGCGTTTGAGACCAGCATGGATCCAGACCAGCCTGCGCATCCCTGCAGTCTGAGTTCTCTTACATACCCTATTACAATTACGAGTACAGAAACTGATAGCGAACAGCATTGATCCTGACCAGACTGCAGAGATGCGCAGGCTGGTCTGGATCCATGCTGGTCGCAAACGCATTATGTTGGTTTTGTCATGACGAGGCTCAAATAATATATTTAGTGGCCAATCAGAGCCTCTGTGTACTGATAAGCCCGTTAGCCTATGCATGTATGTTTATATTTCAGTTATTGTTGACTCTGTGATTGTGAGCGTATCTGTATCAATGCAATAAAGCTATGTTAAACCATCCCGTTTTGGGTCTGTTATATATATACATGTATATATACAATACTAACATTATTACAATATATTTATTTCCTAAAAAAGAACATATTAATTACTTATACTTCACTAGTTTTTGCCCTTAATGATAAGAGTCAGTTACAAATAAGTCAGTTACAGGACACCTAACCCATTCACCTCTCCATGTTCAATGTGTAATGCCAATTTCTTCAAGAATAGTTCAGGTCAGGGAAAATCTGATTTAGACTAAATTGTCCATTTTTATCTGAAGCATTTCTTAACTTGCACATATGATATTTATATAGAAAATTCTTCTGACTTCTATAACTTTAAAAAGATAATTATGATATCATAATTCATGTCTGCTATAACCCATTACAACAACAACATACAATTTACCTTTCTTTTCTCATTACCCAGGAGTACTGGGCATGTGCTCTTTTAATCAAAGGTTTTTTACGTTTTCTACCTCTAAAACAATCCATATTAAGCCTTCATACCTTAAACTTTACTAATCTACATGTATCTAACATAAAAATCACATACTTTTATAATGTCTCCTATTAAATCAAAATTTTCAAACAAGTTTCCGACACCTTTTTGATACCTCATACTAAACCGTTAACAAGTTTCCGACACCTTTTTGATACCTCATACTAAACCGTTGAAAATACACTTTGCATTTTAGATTATCTAAATGAACCCAAAGAAATAAAAACTAGAAAAGTATTATTTGAACAAAAGTATTTGACTAAGAATTAAATTGATAAGACTCCACTTTTTTCATGATACAGTAAAAAAATTCCAAAATTTTTCATAAAATTTACAAGTTTATTCACACATTCAAATGTTCAGAAAGAGATAAAAGTGAAAATCACTGCATTGAATCATACCAATTACTATTTTACAGTAACATAATTATATGTGTGTGTTCCACAGCAATAATAAGATACCGTAACATCTTTTATTTTTGCAAAAAAATAAACTTTGCAATTTCCGTCCAAATATACTTTTTCTGAAAGCGAAAATATTTATTCCAACAAAATTTAATGTAATCATTGTGAGAAAAAGGAGATATTTACTTCTTGAAAAAAAAAAACTGTTTTCTTATATTCAGGTAACAATAAAATTCCCTAAAATAAGTCACAGCAAAAATGATGGTTCAACAGTACTGCGGGGTGATGAATATTTAATGAACTCTGGGAGTCTAATAATTATTGCTCTGTCTGCCTTATAGATCAAAGAAAATAAGGGCTGCATGTATCAATAATTGACCAAACCTGTCTGTCAAGCTATAAATTAACTAGCACTTTAAACAATTAAACATGAAGATTACTTAACCTTTTGACTGCCAGTGGCAATAATAATTGACTGGTTAGTTAGTGCTGTAACAATAAATGAATGAATGAATGAATGAATATGTTATGTGGCCTTATCCATCTTAGAATCTGGACAAAACCATTCATTATTTTTAGGGAAAGATATGTACACACAGAATACCGAAAAGTTCTGTTCCTTTATCCTCAATGTATACATAAGGCATTATGTAAATATGTAGTTATGGATGTTAAAATAGCAAAATATAAATTAAGTTGAAGATGTAAAATATCAGGCAACAGCGTAACTTGTTAAAATTCTTTTAATCAAGATTTGCACATCACAGTTTATACAAATAACAACTCAAATTTGCACCTACTGAGCTTTAAATAAGATAACTGTTGGGTAGCTTTATTGTATGCAATAAATCACTACAATATCAGTTTGGTCTGATATAAATTATATTAACCATATTTTTTTAATATCATGTTTTCATGTAAAGTTCATGTAAAACAAGAGCTGTCATGCTTACAACACACTCCACTTTCTCAGTGCTTGAACGAAAAAAAACAACACTTCAATAAATGTCAACAAAGGGAAAATAACTCCTAAATAAAGTTTATGCTAGAGTTATGGATCTTGGTCAATGAATTACAACTATAACACTGAAGTAACATGAATATGTTTAGTAATAGAAAGAGCATCGCAAACACAAGGCTATCTGATTAGTACGAGGGGGCATAGCCCCCCTGCATAAATCAGATTGCTGAGTGTTTTGATGTTCTTTCTCTTTTGTATCATAAACATGTTCCCTGTTACACAACATGACATTCCTAAACAAGTAACCAATGGACGGGCATGATCGGGCATCTGAATATGACATTTCTAGCGTTATCCTTTTCTCTGTCGTCACATTAAGTAAACCTCAAAAAAAATGAGCCAATCATTGAGCATGCTCTGGAGTGCGGGTAACTAATACTTGCACTCGGTAAATGCACTGTGCATGTATGTGTATACGATTTAACTCTGACCCATTTTTAACAGAAAGGTCCCCAAACTATCATATACAATTGGTAGTTATTTCCTTTTTTTGTAGTAAAGAGTTGTATAACTTCAGAAGTAGTGGAGAGTTAAATACTTGAGTGGTAGTGAAGAGTTATGAGACTTGAACATATGAGTAATGTTTTAGACTGGTTTCTCACTCAATCTAAAAGTGTGTGGACTTGTTTTTATTGGTGTTTCCCATAAATCATTCATTCAGAAAGCCATATATTGTCACAATTTATACATGTATTGTAAATGTTTTTACAACATTAAAACAGTATTTTTTTGTGTGTTATCTGTAAAATTTGTGCTTTGTTCACATAAATTTCCTTCACCTTGTAATAAATCATTAACAATTTCGTAATATAAATCATCCTATTTCTGTTTATAGCTAAGCTATAAACTGTTTTTTCTATAGTATTTTTGTGTGTAATTAACCACTTTTTTCTGTCTCAAGTGATTCCCAGCCATGCAATTTTTTTTCATGGTTTCACTGGAATGGAACATGGATTGAAAATGGCTACACATTTTATATAAGTCCTAAAAAATCTTCCCAGTAACTGACTACTTGGTCGGAAGAATGATCGAGTACTTGTGTAATGAAATCGGTAATTGTTACCATCACTACAAATAAATCATACAAGGAAATCATCTGGTAAAGACACTGGCCTACATCTGACACTGGCCTACATCTGACACTGGCCTACATCTGACACTTTCCTAAATCTGACACTGGCCTACATCTGACACTGGCCTACATATGATCTGACACTTTCCTAAATCTGACACTGGCCTACATCAGACACTTTCCTACATCTGACACTGGCCTACATAAGACACTTTACTACATCTGACACTGGCCTACATCTGACATTGGCCTACATCTGACACTGACCTTCATCTGACACTGGCCTATATTTGATACTGGCCTACATCTGACACTGGCCTTCATCTGACACTTTCCTACATCTGACACTGGCCTACATCTGACACTTTCCTACATCTGATATTTTCCTACATCTGACACTGGCCTACATCTGACACTGGCCTACATCTGACACTGGCCTACATCTGACACTTTCCTACATCTGACACTGGCCTACATCTGACACTTTCCTACATCTGACACTTTCCTACATCTGACACTGGCCTTACATCTGACACTTTCCTACATCTGACACTGGCCTACATCTGACACTTTCCTACATCTGACACTGGCCTACATCTGACACTGGCCTACATCTGACACTGGCCTACATCTGACACTTGCCTACATTAGACACTTTCCTACATCTGACACTTGCCTACATTAGACACTTTCCTACATCTGACACTGGCCTACATTAGACACTTTCCTACATCTGACACTGGCCTACATTAGACACTTTCCTACATCTGACACTGGCCTACATCTGACACTGGCCTACATCTGACACTGGCCTACATCTGACACTTGCCTACATTAGACACTTTCCTACATCTGACACTTGCCTACATTAGACACTTTCCTACATCTGACACTGGCCTACATTAGACAATTTCCTACATCTGACACTGGCCTACATTAGACACTGGCCTACATCTGACACTGGCCTACATTAGACACTTTCCTACATCTGACACTGGCCTACATAAGACACTGGCCTACATCTGACACTGGCCTACATCAGACACTTTCCTACATCTGACACTGGCCTACATTAGACACTTTCCTACATCTGACACTGGCCTACATCAGACACTGGCCTATATCTTACACTGGCTTACATCTGACACTGGCCTACATCTGACACTGGCCTACATCAGACACTGGCCTACATCAGACACTGGCCTACATCAGACACTGGCCTACATCATACACTGGCCTACATCAGACACTGGCCTACATCAGACACTGGCCTACATCTGACACTGGCCTACATCTGACACTGGCCTACATCTGACACTTGCCTACATCTGACACTGGCCTACATCTGATACTGGCCTACATCTGACACTGGCCTACATCAGACACTGGCCTACATCAGACACTGGCCTACATCAGACACTGGCCTACATCAGACACTGGCCTACATCATACACTGGCCTACATCTGACACTGGCCTACATCAGACACTGGCCTACATCTGACACTTGCCTACATCTGACACTGGCCTACATCTAATACTGGCCTATATCTGATACTGGTCTACATCTGCCACTGGTCTACATCTGACACTGGCCTACATCTGACACTGGCCTACATATGAAACTGGCCTACATCTGATACTGGCCTACATCTGACACTGGCTTACATCCGAAACTGGCCTACACCTGACACCGGCCTACATCTGACACTGGCTAAATCAGTGATACTGGTACTTGTTGATCGGCACTAAGACACTTCAGGCGTGGGGTTTTATTCATTTAGGGGATAGGCATGGGTTGCTACTCATTTAGTTGTTAGGCATGGGTTGGTACTCATTTAGGGGTTAGGCATGGGCTGTGAATCATTTAGGGGTAAGGTGTGGAGTGTTCTTCAATGAGCATGAACTCTTCTAGAAACTTCAATAGATTCAATTGAGCAATTGTGTATTTTTAGGAGTCTTTGAAAATCTTAACAAATTATGTTGATGAATAATTTTAACCAGATTTTTTAAAAATAAATCATGCAACCTACATGTAAAGCCTATATGACCATGAGAAGTAAACAAGTCAAAGAGTTCTAATTTTCAGACACTAGATAAAGCACCTAAAGCATTTGAGTCGTGTCATGACAAAACCAACATAATGGGTTTGCGACCAGCATGGATCCAGACCAGCCTGCGCATCAGCGCAGTCTAATCAAGGTCCATTCTGTTCGCTTACAAACCTTATTACAAGTAGAGAAACTGATAGCGAACAGCATGGATCCTGATCAGACTGCACCCATTATGTTGGTTTTGTCATGACACGGCTCATTTATAATCTGGCCAAATCATAAATGAAATAAGTGCACTTCATTTGAAGATATAAAATCTTCACAGTGGGGGATTAAATTCAACAACTATTGTCATCAAAATCAAATCCAAAGCACAAAAAATGTGTGTTGTGAAAGATTTAGCAGGGTATGGTTACACAAACCTTATTGTATCATAAATCTCTAATTTTGTTGGCTCGTTGATAAGTCGCTTCAGATCACTCACAAGTTTGATAACATCAGACGACCTGAAAAACCCAAAATTACAATTTTATTACCTGTTCTTCAACTTTGCGTCTGCTACTTTTTTTAATATCAGTTTTTATCTGACGTTTTGAAAATACCCCACATATGTGTTAAATTTTACATGCTGTAAATTTTGAAGTGTCACACAAAATCCCAGATATATTTACAAAATTTATATAATTATAGTGGTTCCTACATAATATATATCAGGCCAATAATTGGAAGTTTGAGGAACTAAATGTCACTGAATTAAGTTTTTGCTTTCCTTGCTTTCATTTGCTCTCCTTACCATCTCAGATACCCACGGCTGAACCATTAACATGTTTAATCAACCATGGGTATCCGACGAATCAGGCTCTCCTTTTCTGACCATATCATACAGTTCATTATAGTCTTTAGATTATAATACTTAATCAAATGAAAATCAAATTAATATGTTGTTTTTTTCTTAAAGCTCATTTTCTTCTAATCAATAAGGAACATTAACTTTCTTGATTTTCACATGCAATAGATTAAACATTTTCGATATTTCCTTTATTTCTTTAGTTTTCTGTAATAAAAACCAGTTGGATGTATTAAGCTATAATGTTATGCATTCAACTGTAATAATATTCTACACTTCTACGCTTCAGAGCAAATATTTATGGTAAATTTATAAGCAATCCCACGGATTTCTGCATCAAATTCAAAATTAAAACAAAAATAATATACATATACTTACGTTTGGTATTTCTTTAAAGCATCAAACAAATGATCCCTCTCCTGTTCTGATGTAATCAACTCATTTACCTGAAAAGGAAAATTAGAACTTATATTACAACCATAGAGTCAGGACATTTCGGGTACAGCTGTGCAGGGATGAGGGTACGTTATTGTGGGTTTGAAGGTAAAAGTATGCTTGTCTAGTCAGGTAACAAATTGTTCTTTTGTTCTTAGCAAATATATTTTCCCGACCATCCCCCACTCTCTTCACTACTAAATGGGGGCAAAAAAAAAAAGAAGCTATAAAAACCTGTTTTGAGCAATTTTTGTTTCATATTTTATGTTAAACAAAATGGCTTTGGATCTCTGAAATGTAGAAAACTCCTGAAATCTGGAATAATCCTGAAATCTGGAATAATCTTAAAATCTGGAATAATCCTGAAATCTGGAATAATCTTAAAATCTGGAATAATCCTGAAATCTGGAATAATCCTGAAATCTGGAATACTCTTGAAATCTGGAATATTTATGAAATCTGAAATAATCCTGAAATCTGGAATTCTTATGAAATCTGGAATACTCTTGAAATCTCAAATTATTCTGAAAATCTGGAATAATCCTGAAATTTGGAATATTTATGAAATCTGGAATACTCTTGAAATCTGGAATAATCTTGAATCTGGAATACTTATGAAATCTGGAATAATCCTGAAATCTGGAATAATCCTGAAATCTGGAATACTTATGAAATCTGGAATACTCTTGAAATCTCAAATTATACTTATCTATTCATTTAATAAGTCAAAAGTAATGAAGAAATTCCCTACATAACAACAATTCAGTTGGGGTGACTGTGGGCAAACACCTTAATTTAAAACATGTTTTCCTTAATAAAATATTTTCTACCTTTTGATCAAATTCCATCTGAGTAGTGGTAACTTCCATTTTGTCAAAAATGAAAACTAAATCACAACACAAATTTATATATATATAAAAACGATGTGTGCACACTGATGTTGCAGAAATCCCAAACTTAAATTTTCTACTACTGATAACGCTTGTTGATAAAGTTTCTTTTGCAGATGAACAAAACTTAAAGTTATACAGGCTACAGTTTAGATAAAGTTGTCATTTGATACAAACAAAAACTGTACTTTACAGATTATGAATTAGACTTTAAAGGAATTTCTGTGTGGAAATGTCCGGATGTTATCTAAACTCAAACTGTGTTATCTTACAGTCATATTGTTGCATATCAACATGCAGGTCAGATAATTTGCCCAGTTACAATAGGCATTTATCTTTTACAATCGTCTGTTCAAACATATAACAGAAATATAATTGGATATGTTTTTGCTAGATCCTGATTAAATGATGGGATAAAACACGGTGTCAAGGGTATACGCATAATTTTTCCGCGTACCGTCGATAATTTATCATCCTGCGTGCAGCACCGTATCATTTTGGACAAAACAAACACTGAAACACAACATGCATGATGGAAAACGACCTAAAAGTCACATTTTTGAAGTAAGTGTATTCATAAAAGTGTGTCTACGGAATATTATGATCTTTGAAGCTTATGTCTTTACCTAGTTTTTATCAAAGACTTTTACGATTTCTTTGTTTCAATGAACACAGCTAGAGCTGGCTTGGGGAAAATGATCATTTGGAAAACTTTCAAAAGGAGATAATTATGTTGTCAATCATAATATATATTTGATATAACTGTAAGCATCAAAGATGTGTATACAAAAAAAATATTGCACACAAGTTTAAGCTGTTTAATTTCTTAAAAAAAGTCATAAAAGCGTGACAACTGACCGAGTTCTTGGTACCGCATCATGGGTCCGCACCGAAAATTGTGGCACCGTATACATTAGCGCTAGACTTGCACCGCATCATTATGATTAACCTAATGGTGAATAATCTTATTTGTATTTATTTATTGTTGACCATTTGGGCAAATCATGTAGATGTATATTAATTATTTACAAACCGAAGGAAAATGCATAAATACTATAGTCATAGTTCTAGAAGGAAACCTGATTCTTTGTGTGTCCGGCGTAAACACATGGGACCACGGTCACATTCGAACGAATCTGAGTCTTTACTTTATTATTAAGATCGGTTCGATTAGGACAACCTGAGTGGAAATTGCTGACTTTATTATGCATGTAAAGAAGCAAGTTTATAGTGAAAATGTTATGTATATTTAACACAAATATGCATATATAATTGTTACCATTTTATACATACTCTTTGAGATAGTGCTTACGGAGAGAGTTTCTAAAAAAAATTCAAGCTTCCTACTCAATCCGTGCAATTTAATATTTGTCAATTATCATGTAAATGAAATGTTCATAAATAAAATATTGTTATAACTAAAGAATTTGAGTAAATACATTGGAAGAGTAAGGAATCGAAGCCGAGACTTCTAGACTGAAACGGCGGACTTGGAATTCTGGCATCGCTTGTCGAGGCGCCATGTTTCCTTGAGCAAGAATCTTAAATTGTTGTGGTTAAAGTTATCTATAAGTTTTATAATAGTCTATCAATAACTGGAACTACAAGGAGAAATACAAGCATGCCGACACAAATATGTAATGGATACAGTACGAGTTTTACTTCAAAAGTGTCTTCTTACAGACATAAGAAGACAATTTTGAAGTAAATACGAGTAACTGTATCTGTATCTGGCGGCTGTAAAAAGTCTCCCCGTATATTTAATCAATGATATTATATTTTCGATCCGTGAAGATCGTTCAGCACGACATTATTGTTGTGCTTGTGGTATTTTAGTTTCAATTTTTCGGCATTTTCTAGTTGGTTGGTTCCAATATTCCTACTTGAATAATGTTGAATCACCCTTAGGATGTGTTGCCTGCTTTTTAAATTTGTCTTTTGACGTCTTATCTGTGATACGCAGGCTTCATAACTCTGATCCCCTTTCAAAATTCCATTTTATTTAGTTCCACCCATTGTTTTCTCGTTTAGGGCACACGCTTTTTATTACTTGGGGACCATACGCCGCTTTTCATGGAATGGCACGGAAGTGTCACACTGAAGGTTCCATGATAATCGCCGTATGAACACATCTGCGGATGTTTCTAAATTCAAAATTTTACCATTTCATGTTTAAATGTTGAATTCTGCTTAAGCCGGTGCTATGGGGCGTGGACGGTAACTTGCACTTTCCAGTACCGTCCATGAACAGGCTCAATCAAACCGAGTCTGCAACATTTTCAATTTTGCCGTGTTGGGCTTTCTTTAGGGATTCTGTTTTTATCTATTTTATAAGACGTTTAATTGTAAAGAACCGATATAGTTATAAACATATTTAATTATAAATAGATCTATGTATGTTCACGTTGAAAATATAAAACTATAGAAAATATTTGCAAGGCCTTAAAGCTTTGGGCAGTGAAAGTTGTAGGTAAATTGTATTCGCACGGAACTTTTGTGCACTTAGTCAATAATTAGACATAATTCACTTTCATTTATGATAAACAATGTTTAAATGACTGTCAAAGCCTGTCATCAATTAAATGAATGTCAAATTTACTAAAATTGATTATGTCAGTCAACATTGAAATCGTCTCTAACTTGTTTTGTGTCAATGTTGTATGGATTACGTTTTGGACCCCAATTCACATATTTACCTTAAGCCGTTTATGGCAGTTGATTTTTTGTGTGTGTCGGGTGGTGGGTACAGTAAATGTCAAGTTAATGTTGTTTTTTTTATAGAATGTCAGACGATATACAAAAAAAACTAAGTTTAAAAAAAAACTAAGTGTTGTACCATCTTCCAACGAACAACTGTTAGTTTTGTCAATGCTAAAATCAACAGTTACTTTGGTTCTGGAAATGGCCATCCAATTTCTCGATAAACTGGATATTCTCATGAGATGCGCGTACTACTTTCCATCGGTTTCTTGAGGCAGTTAAATATCGCCTGTTAAGATTGACTAAATCTCTTGTTTAAGTTCAACTATTCGACAAATTCAATGTTGAATGGCTCGAAAAGTATTTTGTGAGAATGTAAAATCTTGAATACAGAAAGGCGGACAAAACTTTAAGAAAAAAATCGAGCATGGCAATAGCAGTCCTTCATTTGTCCCAAGAAGGACACGTTTATTTCAACTGCACTAAATCCATGTGGAAAGTAACGGTTATCTAAAAGTGTTTTTACTTACTATTGTGGCTGATTTGGAACATTTTTGTGCGTCGCGTTAGCGCTAGCCAAACGGCGCGTTGTCAGATTTTCGTCTTGTCTTGTCGCTAACAATGTACGCCAAACGGCGCTTTGTCGTGCGGCATGTTGTCGCGATGTCATATTGTCGCTCGGTTCAAATCGAAGTATTGGCTTAATATAAGCCAAGGGACAGGGTGACATCGCGACAACACGCCGCATGACACGCTGTATGACAACGCGCCGTTTGGCGTACATTGTTAGCGACAGGACAAGACAAAAATCCGACAACGCGCCTTTTGGCTAGCGCTTCGCTAGAGACAGGACGACAAGACAAGAGCGCGACAACGCGCCATTTGGGGCTTTGTCGTGTTGTCGCTAGCAACAAGACGAAAAGGTGCTATCGACAATGCAACGCGCAATGTACCAAATCAGCCACCATATCTTACAGACGTAAGAATACACTTTTTGAATAGCTCTGCTGGTGGGGGATTATAGTCGTATAATAATACAGGGAGGATAACTCAAGCACATTATGGTGACTGATTTGGTACGCTTTTGCGCGTCTAGTTGGCGCTAGCGACAACACGACAATGCGACAAACGGCGTGCTGTCGTCTTGTGGTTCTGTATCTAGCGTGGCACGCCAAACTGTGCGTTGTCGTACGGCGCGATGTCGCCCTGTCGCTGGCTTATAAGCTAATCCTTCAATTTGAACCGAGCGACAATGTGACATCGCGACAACACGCCGCACGACAACGTGCCGTTTTGCGCGGTGCGCTAGAGACAGGAAAACAAAACGACAGCGCGACAACGCACCGTTTGGTGCTTTGTCGTATTGTCACTAGCGCATTCGGAACTGCCTCGGCTATTATCTATAATATTAACCTCGGAAACAATACGGATTGAAAGTAGTTCTACCACGTGGTGTACAAATGTAAATAATGTAAAACAAACGTAAATATTTGACATCTAATGTCTGTTCCGGTACTCTAATGCTTGAAAATATGTCTGACAACAATTTGTAATTTAAATATGCCCACTGATGTTCAATTTTAAACAAATCCGATTAAATGTCAAAAGGTTGGTTTTTTTGTACTTTCGGTTTCTGCAGCCATATTAGTAAATATAGAAATAATGTTTTGTTTGCTTTTGTACCTATGAATTCACTTGTTTTAGGTGGACTGTAACTACATATATTGGAAATAAACTTGTCATCGACTCCCAGCATTAAATAACTATTATTTACATGTTTAGTTTCTTAGCGTAGGTTAGACCAAAATACCGCATCCGTTCTGTGTATTCATACTATTGTGTTCGAGGTCCTTATCCGAAGACTGACGGAAAGGGCCGAGTAGTTGCGATTGGTCGCTAGCGACAAGACGAAAAGGCGATAACGATATAGATTGCGTCGTCGCTATCGACAATGCAACGCGCAATGTACCAAATCAGCTACCATACATAGTTGCCACCTTTCTTAAATTCATTAACATGCATAAGTTACGTGCCCAGTCAATTAGTTAAATAACTAAAATTCAAATGTAAAAAAGAAATACTATTTTAGAAATATGAGCTTTGACTTGCTTGTGTTTTGTATTAACAAACTTGAGAGTACATTTCAAATCCTGATATCTGCAAATATTATGCAAGTTCCTAGTCCAAAGAAAAGTTCAACTTCACAACAGAAATAAAATGCAACTTCTACGAAAGCATAGAATTTTAACAGGAAATTATCTTTAAAAAAAGTATAGACGTCCAGATTGCTTCCAGGCCCAGGTAATCCACTGCCCCGCTTACCCTAACCGGTAACCAACATTTACCTTTTCTTGTCAATCCTACATAAAAAAATAACAATACCCCCCCCCCCCCCCCCCCCCCCCCCCCCCCCCCCAAAAAAAACAAAACAAAAAACAAACAGACAAAAAAAAAACGGTTAAACACATTTTAAAGTACATGTTTCATGTGTATGCAGTATTACCGCGCAAAAAGAAAGCGGTGCCATGGTTCTACACGATGCGGTACCATGTATATCAAAGTTTTCCTGATTTTACAACATTATTTTGCATTATTTGTATAAAGTTGGTATGTTATCAGCTCGTGTCAATGCTTTTTGTAATCATTTGACATATGATACTTCTTCCGACAGCTTTACTTTCGGAAAAGGATAAAAAAAAAATGTTCGCACCAAGAACACAATTGTTTCACATGTATAAAAGTGTTTTCATTAGTTTCAGGTTATAATAAACAAATATTGTTGCAAAATGTTTTGAACACATAGATGAATCATTCAAAACTTCCGTGATGTATGCAAACTCTCTAAATAAAATCAATATTAGTATGAAATTTTGGCATTTTTGAATTGACCTCTTGCACTTTTCAGAAGATTGTGTAAGAATGATACGGTGTTGCGCGCAGGATGATAAATTATCGGCGGTACGCGGAAAAATGATGCGTATACCCTTGACACCGTGTAAAAGAATGATAAAAGGTATGTACATGTAAATTTCTATTTTTATAATAATTATTATAATTTGAAAAGTTGTCTAAGCTTTAAATTGACTGATGTGATTTTATTACAAAGCCTGCAGTATAAATAATAAGTTACAAATCTGTATATGTCTTAATGTGTAATATTACCTTCTGTAAATAAAGTTATTATTATTATTATTAAATCATAAGGGAACATTTTTTTTATTTCATTTCTATTGAGAAAAAAAATGCCAATATGTACCATTCAATATTAACCCTGAACATGCTGAATATTTTAAAAAGACTTGTCCCACTTCCATTTTTGGGACTGTCCATTATCAATTTTAGGGATATCAATTTGAATATTTAAAGTTTGTCAGCCAACAGTAGAGAGCCTGGTCAGACTGCACGGATGTGCAGGCTGGCCTGGCTCTATACTGGTGGCAAAGGCTTAATGCTTTCGGTTCCAGCACTTTAAGGGTTAACAACCACAGTCCCAACCCCTTTGAATAGCATCACTTTGACTTCAACCCTTCCGTAATTTAGATACAAATCAATGTCAATCATAATACAAGAGCGATCAGTAATCACATGTGTCGCCTCATAATGGCCAATTTCATGTTGGGACAAATTTTGTGACAGACGGACAGACAGATGGACAGTGCACAACTAGACTTGGTACTGATCAATCATGTAAAGTTTGGATAAAATTGCACCAGTAGCTTATGAGGAGTAGTCCGGACAAGCTTTTGCGTATCTGGCAACACACAGAAAAAACACCTTTTTATCAAAGGGCCATTACTCAGCCAAAAATCATTCAACCGGAAAACCCGTGCAATATGCGCAAGGACTTGAGCTACAGATCAATCCTGTAAAGTTTCATTGAAATTGCATAAGTGGTATAAGAGAACTAGTCCGGACAAACTTTACAAATAAAAATTATTAAAGGGCCATAACTCTGACAAAAATCATTGAACCAGAAAATGCTGACAATATGCACAACTAGACTTGGTACTGATCATTCCTGTAAAGTTTGGATGAAATTGCACCAGTAGTTTATGAGGAGTAGTCCGGACAAGCTATTGTGTATCTGGCAACACACAGAAAAAAACACCTTTTTATCAAAGGGCCATAACTCGGCCAAAAATCATTCAACCGGAAAACCCTTGCAATATGCGCAAGGACTTGAGCTACAGATCAATCCTGTAAAGTTTCATTGAAATTGCATTAGTGGTATAAGAGAAGTAGTCCGGACAAACTTTAAAATTAAAAAGTATTAAAGGGCCATAACTCTGACAAAAATCATTGAACCGGAAAATGCTGACAATATGCACAACTAGACTTGATACTGATTATTCCTGTAAAGTTTGGATGAAATTGCACCAGTAGTTTATGAGGGGTAGTCCGGACAAGTTTTGTGACGGATGGACGGACAGACAGACAGACAGACGGACAGACAGACGACGGAGAAGTGATCCCTATATGTCGCCACTACTCCATAGAGGCGACACAAAAAAGAATTACTTAATGTTAACTTTAAAGTAAATTTTAATGATTTTGTATATAGTTTTTAAAATTTTGTGCTGAAAAATAAAGGTAAGAAACAATTTTTTACAAGTACCGTAATATGCAATTGTAAGGTGCCCCATCTTAATCCTTGTTCTTGATTTTGGAATTTTTATGAAGACCCTCCTACAAAACATACATGGGCATTATCGGCCTACTACTACCATGAAATAAGATTTTGTTTCTTATAAAATCTTGTAGATAAGGAATGTTAGTAGAAAATTCCGAAGTCCAAATAGTTACTCAGGCCTCTCAGGTTTGTGGCCTACGTCAAGTTAAACGACAGATACATTATGATTCAAATCTCAGAAATTCATCAAAGCACAGATTTTGTTTAGTACCACAATTTGTGCCGCTTTTAATTCTAAGAAAGTCATAAACTGTGTTTTATCTGATTGATTTAAATTGAATACCTTTGAAAGTATTATGAAAACTTAAACAAAAGGCTAACCAAGAAATTTTATGTTGCAAAAGGGGCATAACTGAGCAAAAATTAATAACATATTACATGTACATGGTTAACTCCCCTTTAGAAATGCATTTCAATATAGATAGTGAAGTTTGAAGTGAATATTTCTGAGAATGATGCATACATCAAAAATTATTTTGTTCATTACCTTGCTTTTTACTTATAATTGAGAGTATCTGCTGAAAATTATTGAAAGTAAAGACTGAAAAAAAACTTAACAGAACTGTAACTACATGATTGTGTATTTGGTTATTTTATCTGATTCAGGCACTAGTGAAGAGAATAAATGAAAGAAAAATAAATTAATAAATTAGAACTTATCATTACTATAAAACATCATTTGATGTATTTTATCATACTGAACTAACTAAATAACTAAAAAAACTTGTCAGTTTGTAAAAAGAAGAGTGTAATATATGAAGTGATAACATAAATGTATAATAATATGAATCAAATGTTTAAACATTGCAAAAATTGTGTTTTGGAGTTCTGTGCAAATTTGGATTGTAGGACTTGGCAAACCATGAGACGACGCAGACTGTAAATCCAGACAGGGCTAACTGTACTAAGTGGGACTAAAATCAAGACAGGGCAGACCATACCAAGACAGATTTTTAATTTAGATGGGGCAGACTGTAAATCTACAGGGCAGACTGTATGGATTAGGACTGTAAATTGAGAAAGGACAGACTGTACCAAGATGGACTATAAATCGAGACACAGCAGACTGTACTTAGGCAGACTGTTAATTGAGACAGGGCAGACTGTAGCAAGGTGGACTGTAAATCATGACATGGAAGTCTGTTTTGGAACAGGGCAGACCGTCATTTTAAAATCAAATTCAATATTTTTACATTCAAATTTTATACATTATCCTTTAAGATCAATATCTCCATAAGTTTAATGTCATATACTCAATTCAACAAAATTCATTGAGATTTTTGAGATGTTAATAAATATTTTATGTATTCAATAAACTCAATTTATAACTATAATGCTTAAAACTATGCTGTTACCATGGTAAACTCATTTAATGGAATATTTTCAATTTATTTTGTACAAAAACTATAAACTACTTTTATATCAAACTAAAAGTATGATACAGAAATACTGAATTTAACATTAATGCACAGTCCCTCTTTGTTAGTATCATGGTAAGCCTTGTCTCAAAAAACAGAAAACAGACAAAAGCCCTCCTAGACAAAAATGACAAGGTAGACAAAAGCCCTCCTGAGAAAATGATGGGGCGGACAAAAGCCCTCCTGAGAAAATGATAGGGCAAACAAAAGCCCTCTTGTGTCAAAGTGTATAGATACTTTTTTCTTGACTGATAGTGATAATAGTGAGCTCGAAGAGCTGTCCCGAAGGGCCTGCTTTCAAAGCAAGCTTTACGGTAACGTGAGTACCTGCTAGATAGTGATGTTTTTGAAAACTTTCATAGGAAGTGGGAAATTAACACATCACAACTTTTCGAATAACAAGACAATGATAAAAGCCGAGGTATTCTGATTGAAAAGGGATGCGTAGACTGTGTCCTGCATACTTTTGTAGGAACCATCATAGGACAGGGAACCAGAATAAACGGAAGCAGTGTATAAAAATAAAAATACTGAATGACAGTTTTAAAACGGAAAATGTAAAATAAAATGAATGATTATTTTATTCTATTTCACGGTTAAAGTAAATGGAACTCGCTTTGAGGCTTTGCTGTTTTCATATTAATATAAAACATTTTTAACATAAAATTATGTTTCACGTAATTCATTGAAATAATCATTATAATGTAGAATATAAAATTCCATTGTATAAATTAAAGATGAAAATAAATAGATTTATATGGGGAAGTCAAAGGCTTTGACTTGCATGGCTATAGACTACATGTGTAAACATTTGTATTTAAAAGTAAAGCAAATAAAAAACAATTAATAGATGTATAAAATTCTATACCTATCAATTAAATTTTCAGTGTCAGTTCCAGTTGGCCAGCTCAATTTTCAATGTAACGCAATGATAATAGGCGGGGTTTTCCGAAAACAGAGCAGTTTCAATTATTCGAAAAAGGCAAAGCCTCAAAGCAAGCTCAATTTTTTTTATCATAAGATAGTTTAAATTAATCGTTCATTTTTATTTTACATTTTCCGTTTTAAAATTGCCATTTGGTATTTTATACACTGCTTCCGTTTATTCTGGTTCCCCCTTTCTATTATGGTTCCTATATAAGTGCCCAGGACACCAGTCTACGCTTCCGTTTTCAATCAGAGTACATCGGCTTTTATTGTCATCTTGTAATTTGAAAAGTTGCGATGTGTCCTATTCGGTACTTCGGACGAAAGTTTTCAAAACCATCACTTAGCACAGGTACTCGCGTTACCGTAAAGCTCGCTTTGCGAGCAGGCCCTTCGGGCCAGCTTGTCGAGCTCGCTAATAATCGTTGAGTGTCCCTAGTGAAAACAGAGGCTGAGCATGTAATACTGATTGACTAAAACAGAAAAATGAACAATTTTTTTAACTTCACCCTCCATAGGCTTTGCCTAAATTCATATTAAATCTTTTAGGTGGAGAACTTTCTGCATATTTCAAATTTAAGAGACAACTGTCAGGGAGTTTAGGGGAGAACCATCAGGGGTGAGAAATAGGGAGAGAATCATGAGCATAGTATGTCGATCATTACCATAGTGATGAATAGAAGTTTACAAAAGTTATCATGGGATATAAAAACTATGAACATTAATGGCTTGTCTTGCTTACATGGCTAGTGAACGTCTTGATCAGTTTGCTTTCCATTTTTGGTTAATAATATTAAAAAATGCGATATAAATTGATAAAAATTCGCCTCGCCCACTTTATCTGCGGTGTGCAAGTAAACAAAGGACCGTCAACATTATGTCAGGATGAAATTTCCGGGAGATTTTTTTATATTGTAACCGTCTGACCGATATTTTGGCAATTACTTTCGTATTTAGTATTTTCTTGACTTTCATATCTTATATATTTCAGAAAGTGTATTCGAGAGTGACATATGAATAAAAGTTAATTAAATCGTGTTTTTCTAAACAAAGATATTTATAGAATTATTTTCGAAACTAAATACCGGTCAGTAATTTAGTAGCTTTACTTGATATGTTTCAGGTCACTGTGGGGTCACTGCCACCGTCCAAAATTCTGTGTAAGAAAGGTAAACAAGTTATTCGATGATCTTCCCGTTTTTGATAAAAAATTTACTCAAAAATGTACATTGTTAATACATTTTAAAGATATGATAGAAGTATGATGTTGCATTTTTCGTTTTTAAACCACAGAAAGCTATTTATTGATCAAAAAATTCCAAGACCAAAGTGACCCAGATTTTTAACTTGCGGCTGACGTCATTTCTATCAGCTGTTTTGTTTATAAGTATCAACATCGGAATATTTTTAGATAATTTATCGAAAGGTATTTAAGTTAACAAAGATTTATTTTGGTATAATAGACAACGTCATATTTACATAGTATTGCGTTTTAAACTATATCACCTGATGATTATGTGATGCAATCGTGAATCGATGCAATCTTCATGTATTCATGCAGGAAAGCATGTAGACAGCGATTTATTCCTTTTTCTTATTAATCTATTATGATGTCAGTGACAAAACCTTTAATTATTTAGGAGGACACCTTATATTTATGTGATTTAGCAGAAAAGTAAGATGACACCCTTTGTTCTTCTACTTATAATGTTAGTTTTTAGATGTTTCATTTCATGAAGTTTCCCATACATCACAAGGTGTCACAAGACTGTGCAGCAGATTTTACCTGGAGATTTCTTGACACTGTTTCCCAAATGTTATTTTTCCTTTATGTACAAAGTTAAACATTTGTGGATGCTGGTGTTTCAATGCTGGTACTGGTAACAGCATTCATGTCTGCAGGAGTATAAAGGAGCACTTCACTTAAATTTTGTTACATTTTACTAAAGGAGAGGAATACCTTGGTTTAGATTGAATTAATTTTGAACAGCCCATGCTGTAGTGATGAAAACTCTGGTTCAAAATTATGATGCAGCCAAGGCCTTCCTCTAGGGCACAGGAATGCTTGAAAGCACCTTCACACTGTTGGTGCAGCTTAATTAAAACCAATCAAAATGAAATTAATATTTCTTTAGTAAAATCCAGATATTATATCTTTATATGATATACAGGGTTTTTCCCAAGGATTTTTGGAATATGACCCATACCCATGGAATTGGGAATGTCAGCGATGTTTTGTTGAAAAGTTGGGAAAAATGTGTGACTTTAATTTTGCAGTGATTAAAATGACTGCAAAGAATCACTATCTAAGATGGCATCTTCCAACATTTAAGCACCATAACAGTGAAGAGGCCCTTATTTTCAAAGATTGTATGATTTGTTATTCAATATTTTTAATTTGTAACTTTCAATTCAGATTTTTTTCCTGTGGATTGGGAAAATAATATACTATTTTCAATTGGGAATAAAAATAAGCCAAACAAATCTGTGTTATATAAATGTTAAGTCTGCATATCTTCAAGTATTTTATAAAGTCTGCATGTCTTTATATCTTATATTTAATCCAGAGATCTGCCAAGAATTTGAAAGTACTGGGCCCTGGGCCCACTTGGTCTGAAAATGATGGGCCATTTTTACCAAAGTATGGGCCTTGGGAAAATAAGTAACAATTGACCAAAATAACTGTTAAAAAGTTTGTAGATAATTGAATTTCCCTGGTAATAAAACTTGAATCATATTTTATGACAAGTGGTTCACTTAATGACTTATAATAATAATTAAAAATTATGCCTACATGGTAACTTTCTAACTAATATTAATTGCAGGCAAAATATTTTTTAAATGGCTGCTCAAAAATTTGATTTATTCACATAATTGCTGGTTCTTACTTGTAATGTCTTATATTGTGCATTATCCATTTAATTGTTCCTACTTTGCACCAAATGTCCCTTACCACTGAATATTGACGAATTTTATTGCCCCTTGAATGCTTCTGTGTAGACAGCATACATCAAAGACATTTGCCGACAGACCTTTTGATCATGAAAAAAGTCATGCACAATGTTTCTCTGATTGGTTAATCACCCTGTCAAATATTCTGATGACGAAATATACATCTTTTTTTTACACTTCATCAGCCAAATTTGCGTGAACTTGAGTGACCTTAGGGTTGATCAAGTTGAACACCTGTCAGATTAATACTGTAACTTACAGCATTTCCTAAAATAGCAACATTTTTTTTTCAGTTACCGATAATCATTTTAAATATTAAGTAGTTGTATTAATTTGTTTGTTGTTTTTATTGGATTAAATTTACGGTAGGAGAAATGAGTATCTGTGCGGGGAAAGGGATTATGAGAAGAAATGCGGTAAATAGATAACATGGACAAAAGCTATAGGGGAATGGATAAACTCAAGAATATGCGTAATTACAGGAGCATGGGTAACATGTTGCTGTTGGTACCAGTTTTGACTGGATGACTAAATAGCCCAGCAGACTGTTTTGTTTTCTTATAAGTCTGGCACAGATTTTAGATGCGCCCATGGCCCTTTGCTGCCGATTTTCCTGCGCCATTCTCATTTTTTTAGCGCCAATGGCGCAAAATCGCGTCCTCGGCAGATCTCTGTTAATCTGCATATTATGGAATGGGAGGTAAATTTAGAACAGTCATTAATTAATAAACGTATTACTGCATTTCAGATGTTATTATTAGCTTGTAAATGTCTCAACATCAAGATCTATATAAAACATACAGAGAATGAGTATCTACAGGCAAAGGAACAGAGTAAGTTATGTTCTGAAATTTCCAAATCTATTTAAACATACAATTTTTTATCAGAACATTATACATGTACATACATGTATATAAAAAGACAAGTTTTTTTTCAAATTAGGAAATATCCAATAGTTTTCTTAAACATGAAAATAACTGGAAATGGAAACTAAATTTGATGGTGCTCATTTTAACTAATAAAATTTTAATTGTAAAAATAACAGATTATTTTCTAGTTATGTAAGGCCAAAAGTAAATTATGTACATGCATTACCATATTCACAACTGACATATGCAACAATTTATTAACTTGCTAGCTGTCTAAAATATCAGATTAGATTGTACCTATTGTACTCTGAAAGAAATAAAATACTTTCATCCCATAAGAACCTGAAAAAATCTTTTGGGTAGGGGCAAATTTGTTGGGTAGGTAGGGAAGGGGGAACAAATTAATTTTTTTTAGGCTAAATGCTTGGTGTTTTACAGTGACCTTGTACATAGCCAGAGTTTAAATGTACTTGATGTTTACCTCATAAACAAGAGATTTCAAATATTACATTTCTTATTTATAGTTTTGTATAAATTGTGGTTAGTTAACAGGACTTAACTATTATGAAATTAAAAAGATATTGAATTTTTTTAATACAAAAATTATACAGGAAAAGTAGCACCAATTTTGCTAAATTATAAATAATAGTAGAATTTTTCTGCAAGAAAAATAATACTATTACTAATTTCTAAATCATCTAACATGTACAGTTATGCTTCAATGAATTTTGTTTGTTAATTAAAGTGACGTAAATTTAGAGTTATTTACATGTAGATTACTGAAGTGTATGTCCTTAAATAGTTTGTGACTTATTTTTAGATCTCACAGATGAATATATGCCAACAGGGTTCTTTCCCTCAGGGGAAGTTGAAGTCGAGCTAGACACAAAGGGAATAAAACAGGTATAGAATAATTATTATTATAAATTTGATATGTTTATACCTGGTTATGAGACGATGTTATCTTAGAAATGATATTGAAAAAAAAAGAATTTTTTTTTTTATATTCAAAATGTTAATTTTTATTTTGTGAGTAAATTTTTCCAATTTTCTCCCTTATTTTAAGTGTTACAAAATGTAATTTGATTTTTTTCCAATTTTTCACCCTTATTCAGTTATTGTAAGTGTTACAGGTACAAACCAACATAAAAAAATATGGTTGCAATGGTTTAGAAAGATGGCAGAATTACAAGCTAGTATTTTTTGGAGCATGACATGCATTAATCTTCTAAGTTCATGTAATTGTTTTAACCCGTGCTTTGTGGTGTAATTTTATTTTTGAAGACATTCATTTAAGAAAAAAGGGGAGTGTTGTATTGGTAGCTTTAATCTGGAAAACAAAATTGAAATATAAAAAGCGGCAGAGTGGATAACATGTCAGACTAGTAATCTAAGGATTGGTGGCTGCATAGGTTCAAACCCCATCAGGGTCAAGCCTTTTTTTCCTTGATCAAGAAACTTTACACTTATTGCTAAGTACTGGTTAGTGCCAGGAACGGATTCAAGAGTGTTTCAATAAGCTAATTGCTTCAAACACTATCAAACTTAAAAAATTCATATGAGCCGTGTCATGACAAAACCAACATAATGGATTTACGACCAGCATGGATCCAGATCAGCCTGCGCATCCATGCTGTTCGCTTACAAACCCTATAACAAGTAGAGAAACTGACAGCAAACAGCATGGTTGGTAAGCGAATACCATGGATCCTGATCAGACTGCGCGGATGCGCAGGCTGGTCTGGATCCATGCTGGATTGCAAACCCATTATGTTGGTTTTGTCGTGACACGGCTCAATTATAAACAAAATATAAAATGATAATCCTTCAGCATTGTTTCATACTGATATGGGGACAAAAATGAAATGCATTTCAGGAGCATGGTTACTTAGTGCATCGTAGGAAACACGGTCAATATCTGGTTTTCCGGTGTCTCAATTGTGGCATGGATGCTTATGCTATGCACATCAATGGATCTCCGATAGTTGCCAACAATAACCTGCAGGTAAGTTTAATAAAGTGTAAAGACGTTGTCAAGAAAAATCGTGTTTTTATTAAGGTTGCAGTTTGTAAGTGGTTAAAAATCAAGGTATAAGTGAAATGCCATCTCCTACTATGTTAAATATCTTAAATGGACTTGTTTGTCTTTCAATTGAGACAAAGCAAATCATCATTTTTAGGTAAAATTACAAAATATATACTGGCTGACTAGGGAACCATGTAGAAGTTGATCAGAAGGCACATTCTTTACTGTATTAAGTGGATATTTTTGGGTGTAGAACAGTTAAGAAATTTTAAGTTCCAGACATTTTGTATGAAATGTTAGAAAATTGTGGAATGGTAGAATTTATTGCAAACTAAAATCATGCCTTTTGCTCATAATCTGCCCTGTTGGCTATTCAGTCAGTGCATCTAAAAACGATGGTTTGAAACATGGACATTTTAGATTCGGCAAAATAATTATTATTCATGAGGAACTAATTTTCATGTTTTTCTGGGATAGGTCAATCCACAAATTTAAGACTAAACAAAATTTCATTACGTAGATTATTTTGCACCACATTATTTGCATTTTACCTTTTGCAAAAAGAAACAGTCCACAAATTTAAGAATCCTGAAAATGTTGTTTGTGACAAAACCACGAAATTTTATGCCCACGAAATTAAGTGAATTCACAGTATATAGAGTGGTTAGGGTTAAAAAATGATTGACATATTTAAATTGAGGAAGTTATGGAATTTATAATACAATTATAAGGAACAAACATAATGAAGTGTTTCAAGTCTTATGATGTTTTGTGGTAAAATATTCTAATGACTTTATTGTTTAACTGAATTTCACTTAAACAAGAACAATGAGAAATAATATAAGGCCAAAATAATATCATATTTCTTCTATGTTTAAATTTATGAAGTTTGCCAACTATACCTCTTAACATTGTTGCAGTCTCAAAAAAAGTTTCCAGTGTTTATAATGAGGCAGGACACTTATTACCTTTTAGGGGACTTGGGCTGGGGCCCTCAGATGGAAATTCATATCATTTTGAAGAAAAAGGAGAATTTTCTGTCAATAAAAATACACTTAATGTTAATGTATTATATTTTTTTACAAAAAAAGCAAATTTCAGTAAGGTACATGTACATGTATTTTTAAGGGTTTTGCTTTTGGCAGGTAAATTATATAAAAAAATCCTTTGGAGCATTAAATTACTGTATAGATATATTTTAATATTTTAATAAAACTTGTAATAATATGATTACAGAGTGATGCTACATCCATAGAAAGATTGAAACATGTAGCAGAGTATTCACAGGTGTTTCATGTGGTGCTACAAAACAAGGATACTCAATTAGGCTCAATGCCAGGTTAGTTTGATAATTCTTGCATTAAGCTCAATGCAAGATTAGTTTGATAATTCTTGCATTAGGCTCAATGCCAGGTTAGTTTGTCAATTCTTGGATCTAAGATTTATCTTACTTTACTGCAGAACGCTTTAAATCGCATTGTTCAGGGCTCTCGATTGACACGGGGATCCGGGTTTTGACTCTTGAAAATCAGGAAATGCACAAATTTGACACGTGATAAAATTAGCTCAAGAGTCAATTTGCCACGTGGGATTTTCAGCTCTGCAATAATAATTACCTTAAATCCACACCTAATTACCTACACATAATCAAATCACACTAAGAAAAATGTCACCGTGTGTAACACACAGCATTGTTTATAGCCTGTGCACTGAAGCGCGACATCATTGGATGCAATTTGACAGCGCTAAAAATAGCTCTACACAACTGTTGAGGTGTCAATTATTGATTGTTTTAAAGGTTTATTATACATCTTTGATTAACTTGGAGTGCCTGTACATTTGTTATTTTCCATTAAATATTCCTTGTACATTTTGGTATTTAAAATTAATTATAATATGTAATATAGCATACCAGTAAAGATATTTCTTTATATTTTAAACTTTTAATCAGAAAAGCTGCTGCTAAATTTATTCTTTCACAGTAAAGATGCTATTCATTTTTTTATATTTATTTGTTTTTTGTTGTCTTTTTTTTCTTCTTTTTTTTTTTGGGGGGGGGGGGGGGTATATATACATGTACATTATAACAAGGCATTTTTTCCATGTTAAATATTATCAATTTAGACTTGAGAATCTACACAAAATGACCTCAAAAACAGAAATTTTTGTAACATAAGAATGATTCATGTAGTCAAATGACACTAGAAAAAGATTATTTGACTCATGAAAATTTTGGCCAAAGAGTCTTTGACTCGTGAAATTCTGACCCTACTGAGAGCCCTGATTGTTAGAATTTTGCATTCTAAAATATATTTTTTTCGTTAATAGTATATTTATGAATTTAAGTTTTAGTTATATGCAAAGTTGAAAATGTTACTGAAAAAGAAGATATTCAAAGACTAATTTCAGACTAACATATTTATTAACAACTACTTTAGATTTGTGAAGTAATTTGTTAGCAAGTATGATTATGATATGTATGATAATAAGTATAATAATATTCTAATGCCAGTCAATTATTCCAAATTCATGAAGAGTTATTTTTCATATGCATCAAGATAATCTTTATCAGTAAGGATATCAGTACATCAGAAAATCCAAAAAAGTCACAATATGAACTGTATTTCATCACCCAACAAAAACAAGCATAAAATTATAGTTAAGTTGTACTAAAACATGTGATTTCCACTTTGCCAGGACAGAACTGTTTAAAAGTAAGCCTACATCTTAATATCATACATACTGCTTCACACTCGGTCAGATTTTACAGATCTAGGGTTGACTGCAAAACTGCAGTAACTTTTATGAAATAAAGAAGGAGTAAGAACAGTTTTGCAATCAGCCCTCAAGATAGAGAAAGAAAAATGCCGTCTCATTTTATAAGAACGAGAACAAAACTGTAAGAAATGGTTTTTAAGAGGATAATGAACCTTAATATAGACTGCATTTTGCTTTACAGACCATATGTGGTGATTCTTTCCCAGTGACTCTAATCTTCTTAAAATAATCCCGTGTTATTTCAACATGTTCAAGCTGTGAATTTACAGTAATTTTCTTAAATTTATATGAAACTGGTTTGATATCTGGAAAATTGTTTCAGTTTTCTGTTTACTGCCATACATGCTTGGGTTACAATATACATGATAAAAATTGTCATTCTGGCATCACATGACTTATAAACATTTCTTTTTCTTTTACTGTGCATATATTGTGTAATAATACACTTGGTTTGCCCAGTCTGTTTATTGAGGGAACAGTGTGAAGCCTGGTAAAATGTCAATGCTTTAGATTTAAATCTTGTGTAATGATTATTGATTTTTTGTTTAAATTTCATTGTAAAAGAAGCATGTTTGTGAATAATTAAATTAAATTTTTGGCAATATAATGCACCAGTCAAATGTAACATCATCCTGTGCCCAACTCTTGGAAATAAACCCTGTTTTTACAGTGTAAAGTGTGTGTTTGGGGTGGGGGGAGGGGCATCTGTCCTGTGGACACATTTCTAGTTTCAACTATATTCTATTATTAAATTTAGATTTCTTTTAACATTTCATAGCTAAAAAATTGAAAAAAAATTATTGATAAATTTTCAGACCCTAAGTCTTCAAGTTACGAGAATGTTCAGTCCACGTTAAACAGCATACAGAAACAGTTGACAGAGTTTATCATACAGGAGGAGGCGGCTGTAGAGGAGAGAATCAGGTCGGTACCATGCTTCCGTATCCAAGGTTTAAAAAATAGCTTACTTAACCAGGGCTCTACAAATTATTTTTGACTAGAGTTGTCCAGGACAACTGACCTGATTATATAACAACATCAACAAATAAATGCTGCTGTACCTGATATTTAGCTAAATTGTGTCTGATTTGTTTCTGTACTTATTTTCAGTGCATGACATTTTTAGTAGCTGTATAATGATAAGTCACATGTCTTAATATAGAACGTCAACAGTTGTTTTATTGCATATTAACACACACTGTTGGTTAACCTATGTTCAATAGGGAAAAAAAAGGGTTCATGTTACAATTTCATATAACTGATTTTTTCTTTCAGAGCATATGAAGAAAGTCAGAAAGAAGCCTTCCAAGAGTTACAGGCAAAGCTGAAAGAGGAAAAGAAACAGATGATAAGGTATATATCATTATGTTACTGTATCTAATTTATATTTTATACTTTTTTTTCTTGCTCATAATTAGTAGTTTACCATTACTTGTCTGAACCTATCCTCAAACAGGGCTTCAAGTGGTATAGAATCTGTAAGCCTGCGTTGAGATGCATGCCTCTATAATGGCAGTATAGACAAATATTTTAGGAAAAAGTGCTTCCCTGGAAAAAATTTAAAACGGAAATAGGCAATATAAACAAACAGAAACGCAGAAAATTGCAGACTTATGGTAGTTTATTTAGGTATAATTGTGCGAAAAATTGATACGTCCAATGTACCTCATGCCTGTGTCAGAGTCCTTGCTAAACTGCGTTCTGTGGTTATAAAAAAAATTACCTAGTTCAGACTCTGATCTCAAGTATATTATTGGTCAGAAATCGGCAAAGAAAACGGCGCAAAATGTAAACTGACCAATGAAAATCCCAAAAGATTTAAGAGATTTAAGACAGAACTAATGAAAAACGATTTATAAAACCTTGAGGTTAATATTCATTCTTCACGAGTACATGCATTGCAATCAATTAGTTATTGGTACATGTACTAGTGTTTACAGAGTGAACATGTTATTACTATTGTATAACATTGTTATTATTATTTACAGTCTGTTGTTGTCATCATCTCAGTTTGAGAATAACAACACAGAGGAGACACAACGGAAAGGTAAGTTAACAAACTTGATAAATCATATTCACAAAGTAAGGGGGAAAACATTGTTTCATTTTCAGAAATATAATAAAGGTTTTCACTAATTTTCTGTTCCGAATCACTATTCATTGCCAATTTTGGATGTCAATAAATTTTGGCCACATATACTTTGGTAGTACATGTAGTAATAATTGTAAATTTCAGACAAATCTTAGCTTTTAGAAACTTTCAACCTAAAAGATAAAAGATCTCAGATTACAAAAAACAAACTTGATATTTATGACTATGGGTTTGAATTCATGTCAGAAACTTGCCCATAATTGGCTCTGGGTTTGTCAAAGATTTTGAATTATGTCATGAGCCAGTTTGTGAAAGGGAGATGGTTATACTTACGTTCTTGCTCATGTGTGAAAATATCAACAGACTCATGTGGTCTTCTCCACCAGTAAAACTTGGAAGTTGTAAATGTGACATTGACGGTACTGGTGCAACTTTAAACATGATAAAAATTAAGCTTAAAGGCGCTCCACTTAAAAATTTTAATATAACAGGATTGGAAATAACTTTATGAGATTTATGCTGCATTTGATGTAGGTTTAAACCAATAACTTGTTTTCTAAATTTAAGATCATTCATTCACTCCTTTTCCCAGGACAATTATTCTTATAGTGAAAAATGACCCAAAATTGAAAAGTTTTGCAATGCTTTTCACTCAAACCACCTGGCTAAGAATAGCATTAAAATATGATTTTGCCATTTATTCTGTGTATATTTATGAATTATCTTTTGCCAAATGTTTGTTTTAAGCGAGCAAGCTGTTGTATGTAAGGAATTGAAATTTTATGTTTATTTAGCATTTTAGACCTCGGTGGAGTTCCTTTAATTTGTCGAGTTTACAAATAGTTTACATTTTGTGCCTTACATGTCAGTTGTGACTATCATATTTTTATTTCTTTGTTAGATTCTTCCAAAAGGTTAACAGAAGCAAGAAAATCTCCAGCTAAAAAGGTGCACATTTTTTTTAATCTTTTTATTGTAAAACATATTCTTATACCATCCATTATGTAGATTTGTAAGTTTTATCCAAATACTATTTACAAAAGTTTTAATTTACACTACTACAATTTCGTAAAATTTGAAAGTATCCGAATAGGACATTTTAAGACTTTTTTACTTGATAATTTAGTAAGTAGCAGATATTTTTTAAAAGCCAATAGTTCTTCATTGCTATTTTAGTACTAGTATCATAATTACAGCGCATACAAGCTTTTGTTTTCTGAATAATTGTTTTAGAAGTCATTGGGTCGTGTGAAGTCTTTACCACCAACAATGGAGAAAGACCCAGATGATCGTAAGTATTAATACACTTGTTTACTATATATAGTAACAAAATTGCCTAGGATTGCAACTGATTATGAGTGTCATGTGACCGATTATGAGTTTGCTGCCCAGGGCCAATTACTGATAATCATAATCGGCCAGCTGAACACAAGTATGTGCACAAACTGAAACAATAATGTCACATTTTACGTCATCAAATCAGCTTGCTTTAAAAGTGAAAGTAAGATTGAAGCATGAATAGCTTGATTTTAGAATTAGAATTTAATTTAGAATTAAGCGTAATTTCTACAAACACAGCATTATTTAAATTTAAAGAAATAAAATACTAGCTACAATTTCATTACAAGAAAATAAATTTTGTTTCTTCTTAATTCTGATATATACAAAAAAGGGAAACAGGATATATCTGTACCTAATAATAATGGAATTTTTACTGTGAAATGGTTATGAAATATACACATACATATATTAAATGTTGCGTAACTATGTTTATGTTGATGATATGAAGAATATTTAGCATTTTACTCATAAATTTCAGCGTTATTTTCATTTGACGGTATGGAGAGTGAGGAACCGTTCTACCCGGATTCTTCCTCAGATGATAATGATGATAATGATGGTTTGTTTAACACTTTTTTATTTAGTTTATAAGACATTTATTTTAGTTTGATAGTGTTTGAAGCTAAAAGCTTATTGAAACACTCTTGAGTCTGTTCTCAGAAGTAAACAGTACTTAGTAATGAGTGTAAAGTTTCTTGCTCAAGGAAACAATGGCTTGTCCTTAATGGGGTTTGAACCCACGCAGTCAGCAATCCTTAGATTACCAATCTGAGGAGTTAACCACTCGGCCACACCGCCACACACCTGTTTATTGTTGTTAGTGCCAAGACTTCGGTATCTATGTAGAACCAGACAGCCAGCACTTCCCATTTAATTTTACTTAACAGTTAACTCTCTGCTCTTGAATATTAATTGAGATCCTGTATATGATTCTGATCAGTTTCTATTTTGATGTTGGACAATTATAACTGCACTAACTAAATTAAAGATGTAAAAGTGACTTTAGTGGCTCCCTAAATGGCAACTTTCCAGCTTAACTGGCACAAACAGGCATCCAAGTGAAACCACTGACATTCTGTAAGCTTACTGGATAGCTTTCTTACATAAAAGAATCTGAAGAGGCTAGGAGGCTTGAACCTACTCAGATTAATAAATTATTTAAACATATGCATGATCAAACATGGCAGGTAAAAAAAAAGGTATAAAAATTTACCAAATTAACAATGCTAAAATAAAACAAACTATAAATAAAATATGTAAAAGACTTATTTAATGTAAACATAGAACTGTACTAATACATGTTAAAAAAAACATTTTCCGTTTTGATGGTGTCATAATTTTATAAGTTTCTTGAGATAGAATGTTTATACTTACTGTCAGCTAGTTTTATATTTTCATAAAATTTCTTCTTGCAGATTCATTTGTTGAGGATACACCAAGAAGAAGGTCTAAGCCAGAAATGATGTATTCATCGTCGGTTCCCGTCTCCGTGCCAACCTGGAACCGTCAACAACATACTGACTTCCTGGATGAATCTGAGGATGTAAGTCTAAGAGTTTGTACCGATTTACCATATTTTACTGTATATTTTTGAAAATGGTTACCTATAACCTTGCTTATATCTTTAAATAGATATCTATTGATTGGCTTAATTCATTTAGATGACAAAGTCCTGTCCAATCAAAAAAGTTTACTTCTATATTTTATGTACGACATGTCTGAATGTTTGAAAGAGAAAGATTGCTCTGGGTAGATATTTCAAACCATGTTGCAATTTTCGAAGCATTTGATCATTTAATATTTTACAAAACGAAAAAGTCGAAAATGACAGTTGAAAACTATAATTTGTCGCCTAGTGCAGTAACAGGTTAACTCCTTGTATAGTTTATTAGGAGATAACCAGTTACTGCACTAAGGTGACAATATGTTTAGGTTAATTAGCTAATTATTAATGAATTTATAAAGGAAAATAGGAAATGGCCATTGATCATGATTTGGAATATGAGCCACGCCATGACAAAACCAAAATAATGGGTTTGCGACCAGCATCCGCGCAGTCTGATCAGGATCCATGCTGTTCGCTATCAGTTTATCTACTTGTTATAGAGTTTGTACGCGAACAGCATGGATCCTGATCAGACTGCGTGGATGCGCAGGCTGGTCTGGATCCATGCTGGTCACAAACCCTTTATGTTGGTTTTGTCATGATGATGTGAAATATATATTTCAGTTGACGCCCTCGGAGCCGGATCAGATCGCAGCCAGTATGCAAGCTTTGGCGCAGCAAAGTATTACCGATGATAATCGCTACATTTTTGGTGACCGTCCACGCCCACGACTCAATACCGGAGACTTTAGTAACCGATGAAGTTGCGTTACGTTTTTACTGGAGATTTCAGTGACTAATATTCAATAAACTCCCAGAATGCCTTTTTTCCTTCCATATGAGATGTGACGAGTTGAATCACTCTACTGGTGACTAGTGCATTTATTTTATAAATAGATTATGTCTACGACCAGATTTGCATAAAGTGTTGATTTAAATTTTTGATTATATGTGTGAAATTAACTAGGGACTCGCAGAAAAAGATTGATTTTAATAAAAAAAACACTCGCATACTTAACTTTGGAATATATTGTTTAACAGAGGACTGTTATGGAAAAGATTTGAAGAAAATGTAATATGTGATGATGTCAAAGCGAGAAAAAAACAGGAAAACAGATTGATGAAAGTACAATGTTTTACATTACACATGTACATAAAGGTGTTTTTTAGTGCCACTAAATGTAGTTTAAGAAAAAAACTTAAGATTAAAAAAAAAACTGAAAAAAAAAAATCACTTTTTTAATGAGAAAGATTCAAATCAAGTTTTTGGTGCAGGAAGTTGAAAGTGCTTAAAGGAGCTTATAAAAAAAGAGCTTAATATTTTTTGGATATCGCCAAATTATAACATGGTAGACTTTGGCATAACTATATATATGAGTGCTTTTTTTTATGCCATGTAAAATTTGTGTAATCCGGTGAATGGAGTACGGGATGAAGATGACGGTATTCCATATAATTCTTGGTTATGAATAGAAATTGGTTATTGGGATTGGTTTGTGGTACAAATAGAAAGTGAAAAGTATATGCAAAGGACAATTCCATATAAAAATGGCAAAGTTTGAAATCAAAATGTGTTGTGAGGTATAGATATAGTTTCATTGGGTAAACGTTTCAGGAGTATTTTTGAATTTTCACGATTTTTTAGATACCATAATGCTTTCTTTTTCTTTAAAATAATAATAAAAATGATTCAGGATTTCCAAGAAATTTTTAATCTTAGAACCATGCAATAGAGTTTTTGATTTATTGAAATTCATGTTAGATTGTATTGAAAAAAGTAAATAATACAGAAGTTGACTGGTGTAAATTTTGATAAGAGTAATGACTAATGTATAAATATTTTTCTTTTGCTTTTCTTTTTTCTTTTCTTTTTTTTGTAAATTTTTTTCATGTAAATACAAATGTTCTGCTGCATTATTCTGATGTTTACTGGTATACGAGATATAACAAACGGAAGTTGACATGTATTAAAACCTGGCATTATTTTTATGTTTTTATTTCACTATTATTATGTGAATGCTGTCTTTATTATGTAGGAGATATAAACTTGATTCTATAAATAGAAACAGGTGAAGCATGGTTTCATACTATACCATTATTGTTTTTATAAATAGAAACACATGAAGCGCGGTTTTCTCACTATACCGTTAACCTCCTAAATATGTGTAATGGACTTGCCCTGCTTAACATGTGGAACAGTCCATTTTTGAATTTTAAGGGGATTTTAATATAAAAATACATAAATGGAGCTACCAACAGTATAGAGCCTGGTCAGACTGCATAGATATATAGGCTGGCCTGGCTCTATACTATTGGCATAGGCGATTTAACTTCGGATTCGGCAGGGTAAGAGTTAAAACACATTACGGTTCATTTTGTGCTCAAAATTTGGATATGAAAATTAATAATTGTATGTGAGGTTAGAGATTGACATTTGTGATATTTTAACCCTTATGTTTGTAATAAAGAACCATGGCACATTTTGTGCGAGCTTTCAATTTAATTATTATGACCTTGATTTAAAACCTAACAACAACAACAGCATATAGTTATGGATATGTTTTTCAAAAATTTTAGCTTAAATTTTTTTTGTACAGATTCATAAGGACATGTTTTTGTTCTAATACTTAAATGCAGATTGTGTCATGAAAAACAAAACAAATTTTTATTGTATTTCAAGGTACTGTTTTATTTTCTGTTATATATATTTGGTTCAAAAATACATAAAGTTATAGCAAGTGAGTGATATTTCATTGATGTGTGATATAGAAGATATCTAACTGATAAAAAAAAATTCTATTATATTTTGTTATTATGGCATTATCTTGTAGGATAGAAACTTTTTTATGTATATAATACATGTAGGATAGGCCTTAGGTAAAAATGCTGTCTAGTATTATATTGTGTTAGCTAGATTAAATTGAAAAAGGCGTCCATGGCCAAGTGGTTATATAATAAGGTTGTTGAATTCAAACCATTTGATTCCCACCGCTGTAGGTGAGAAAGCATTCCAGCTTGCTTACGGAACATCGGTGGTTCTACGCAGGTGCTTGTCTGTGCATTAAATCATAACAAGTGCGGCACCTGAGGTCTTCCTCCACCAATAAAAGCTGGAAAGTTGCCATATGATATATACTGTGTCGGTGCGACATCTAACACAACCAAAAAAAACAACAACAAAAGTTGATATGGTATTTGTTTTAGGGTCCATTCAGTTTCAAACAATGTGGATGTACTACTTGTAATTATGTTGAAAGTTTTGTCTTTTTTGTGTACATTTTTTTCCTTTTAATACAAATACTTTAGTTTGTATGATACAGAAAGGGGAAAAATATTGTTTATGAATAAAATGATACAAAAATATGAAAGCTTTGTTTGTTTTTAGTGTACATATATGATTAGTTATAAAGATTTTTTTGACCGGTTATATGGCCCTATATGAGCAGTCCAGAGCCGCGTGGCAAGGGTAATATTGCAAACAACAGTTTATATACGGTCATATAACGTGTCAGGAATATTTATAACAAATTAATAATACAGCAAACGTCCTTTTTTGAAAAACAAAGAGAAATTTCTTCATAAACTGACAGCAGCGGTGTATATAACTCTGTATAAACATCATGACTTTCCTATGAAAAGTGACGTTACAAATGTACATTATTATAAACATTTATCTACTAGTATATCGTGTTACATCCTTGGATCTCATCATTTGATTTATATCAATCACTTAATTTGGAATGGATCATCGAAAGGCAAAGCAAGAGCCATGAAGGCTGTACAGGGTTCATCAGAAAAAAATGTTCACAAGATTTAATGTTAGTAACACTGTGTTACATAGAGGGCAATGATGGTCCTTATGTTTAATGTTATGAAGTTCACAAGATAAGGATTTAGAACTAGAGGGACCATCATGGTCCTACAATTCTAACCAAAAGAAAAAATTAATGGTTAAATTTGGGTTTAGGGGTTAACAAAAGAAGTTTACCATGTGACCCTATGGTGAAAAACCAAAAAAAATTTTCAAAAAGTGGGGTTTAAGAAAAAAAAAGACCAAAATCTGGGTACCTTTATTCCATCGTGTCATAGTGACATTTCTTTTTTCTGTCTTTTGGGGGAAAATTTTTGGGGTGTTTTCTAATTTTTTCCCACACTACTTATTAAGGCCAGTGGGGCAACTTTTTTTTTTGTCAGAACCATATGACATTTTTAAATTAAACAGGGGAAAAATTTTCTAAATAATTGCCCCAAAAAAAGGGCCCCAAAATGTAGTTGGGAAATAAGAATTTTTTTTTGAAAAAAAAAAATTTTAAAAGGGGGGAAAGGGAAATGGGGAAAAAGACCCCCGGGGAAAAAATCCAGAAAACTTTTTTAAACCCCAAACCTCCCCCGGGGTTTCAGAAAAAGGGGTTTAAAAAATAAATAAACATTTTTCTGTCAAGGACGTAAAAAAAATAAAATGAACTTATATCAATGGAATAAAAGAAGCAGAAGATAAATAACAGTAGGTATTCTGTTTATTGCCAAAAAATGTAAATATGTAACACTTTATAAGCTATACATGGGAATCATATAATGTAAGATGAGTGATAATGTCCTCTCTGTTCCTAATATGACTTCATAAGATATATGACCACATGGGATATATGACCACATGGGATATAATTATGTTTTGTAGAAAATAAGAAAAAATATGTTCTTTAACAATACTCATAATTGTGCTTCACTTTAGTAGATTTTACTATGCCAGGATAACACTGTGATGTAGATCCACTGTACTGTTAAATCTATATTAAGCATAGGTCAAACCTGGGATTCAAAATCGATGTATTGGCTGGCCCGCAGGTTTAAGTTCTTATTATTTTTCTTAAATGATGAATATTATAAGTTACAATTAAAAATTCATTTAACTTGGTCCAGGTATATAATTATCTATATGAAGTAAAAAAATAAATTTTTTTTAGAAAAAATATGTTTTTTTATTGTTTATACTTCTGCGTAATGTGATAACATAATATTTCTTGCATTTAAGACAAAAAACATTAAAAGATAATAAAAAATTACAAGAGCTGTGAGTCAGACTTTCCTTTAAGTATTTGTTACTTAAATAATTCCTGTGAAATTAATAAAGGGGAATCAATTAGTGAAAATCAATGTTAGGGTTATCGTTCTTGTTAAGAGATCTTTATTTATGGCCCTGATGACATGTGTGAAGATTCTAATAGATACATTGTACCTTCTGTGGTTAATGACATATGAGCATCGAAAATTCACACAAAAGCCAATTTGGCCCCAAAAATTATATTATAACTTTGATTTCTGAAAAGATTTATTTCTATTACTGTTGCCCTGTAACAGTTTCCAAATAGTTACTCATTGACCATAAAGAGAGGGGTTTTTTTTTTAATTTGTCATTATAAGTTAATTTTTTGTATAAAATTTTAAAAAACTTTGTTTACATTTCTTTTTTAGTCAAATCCTCGTAAACCCGGGTTTTACTGTATACCCAGTTTAAATTGTTTTTATACGGGAATTTTCCCTGGATTTGAGATTTTTTACATATGTTAGTTTTTCCAGGAATTAAACAGAAATGTGCAATTTGGGTTCCAACAATACTTTTTTGTCAAATAATTTTGCATTTATTGCTTCTTACTTCAAGTGATCCGCATAATCCTCAAACATCTAAATCTATTATTAAAAGGCTATAAAACATGCTTCCCTTTTCTGAAGAAAAAATAAATAAATTCATTTATCAGCATAAATGGGCCTTTAAAGTGACATTATGCTCATATTTTCATTGTCAAGTTGAGCTAAATTGACTTAATATTTCAAAAGATTGACTGTCAAAATGGTGTTTGACCAACAGTTGATATTGGAAAATGTTTAGGATAAAATTATAAATTTGCCTAAAATCTAAAAAGACTGCCCCACTCTTTTTATAAACTAAGCGTTATAGGTAAATTCTAATGGATATTTACAGAAATTTCGTTTCGATATGTGCCTTATTTATTGTCTATGTGAACTTAATTACAATGTATTAAATTAAAAGGAATTCTGGCGAAATGAAAACTTATTTTGATCTTCACCCGTTCACTCACTATATACCCTTGGATTGGCATAATGTCACTTTAACTAAGATTACACCACAGTAGAAACAGAGCTAAACTTTCCTAAAAAGTGTCCAGCTAGAAATGCATTGCATTAATGTAAAAATAACAAAAATATAAACATGAATATATCACATATACATACAGTATTATAAGAAAAGAGTTGGATATTATATACAATTATATAACATAATTTTATCTTACTTTCAATTTATGAAAATGAAACTTGACAGTAAGAGCAATTTTAAAATAACACCTTCAGTCATACATGATTTATTTAAAGGGACTCCATTGAGGTTTTTTGACATGACAGAACAGGAAATCCTTTTCCAAGATTTGTGTACCATTTGATGTAGCTTGAGTGCAAAATTTCAGATCATAAGTGCATTTTTCCAGAATAATTATTCTTATCATGAAAAAATGACGAAAAATTGAAAACATCTCAACTCTTTTAACTCAAAACGGGTTGAGAAATTGGCACAAAAATAAGATTTTCAATTTATTTTTTTAGTAGTTCTTAATTGTCTTTTGTATATCTTTTTGTTTCAATTGCCCCAGCTGATCCATGTACAAAATCCAAATTAACTTTTTCAGGCTTTTGAACCTCAGTGGAGTTCCTTTAAAAAAATGTTTTAAATTTAAAAAGACAAAGATTTTTTTAAAAATATTTGGTCACCTGCAGTGCTTATCATTTATACAATTATTTATGTAAGTAACTGGAATTGAACATCACTTTTATATTGATATACAGTATAAGTCACTGGAAAAAAGACATTTAATTTACATTGATTCATAAGTCTGGTAAAATCTACATGTATTTTTACATTGATATATATCAATCACTGGTACAGGATATCAAAGTTATATTAATTTGTTAATCACTGTGTTATATTTATTTATATGTCATTGATTGGAGGATATATACATGTATTTCCTATTGATTTATCAATCATAAGTAGGGTTTATCACTGTTGAATCAATATCAATCACTGGTAGAGGATATTAACTGATCTATCAATCACTTTTAGGGTTTATCATCTTTTAAATCAATATCAATCACTGGTAGAGGACGCTAACTAACACCGATCTACAAATCACTTGTAAGAGGAAAATCCGATGTAACAAATACAAATGTGGGACATCACTCATAGTTCCAATGATTTATTATTACTCACTGGTGAAGGAAGTACTGATATTGATTTATCAATCACTGTATCATTCACTGTTAAACAACTTCAATTCTATTCATTTTATCATTCACTAATAGGTGACAGCAATAATATATATGATTTACAAATCATTGATCAATTTCCGGAAGAAATCATCATTATTATATTGATCTATCAATCACTGATCAATTACTGGTAGTGATCAATACTGTAATATTGATCAATCAATCACTGGAAGCACGTAATAGTTTAGTATATAAGGACATCACTGGTTAGTTGATTCATCAATCACTGGTATTATATAAGCTGGAAATCACTGGTATGGGCCGTTGTATCCAACCTGTTGTAACTTCTTTCTCTGACGTTCCAAAAGATTACGTAACGTCTTTCCCGCATCTCCGAAATCATCCGAGGAAGCTGAAATATGATTAAAAAAATAAAGTTTTATTAACATTTTGCTGGTGTGAAAAGATTTTGGAAACAAACTTTTGTTTTGAATGTTTATTTAAAACATGTTTCTTTATGGTATTACACAAATTTGTTAAAAATTAAATCACACATAAAGAGAATATATAAATTTACTTGCTTCCAACTTGGACTCACAGATTTGTTGAAAATTACATTGTACTTATAGAATTTTAACATTTAAAATGTTTTCCACTGGCATCAGCAAAAATGAAACATGTAAATAATTGTACAAAAAAAATCTGTCTTAAAGTTAAATAATACAGCTCCCCCTTAACCTTGTTGAGCCCTTTATGCCCTTAATGCCCTGGTTTTATGCCGATTGTATTGAGACAAGCTAGTCTGCACAACCATGCAGTCTGACCTGACTGTACCCTACTAGACATTTAACAGATAAATCATGGATGGTCTTAATCTTTTATTAAAACCAAATCTTTTTTTTTCTTCATAATTTTGTTTTTCAATTTTTTTTTGTTGGGTTAGTTAACGGACAATCATGGTCTTAATTGAATTCTTTTTTTGATAATTTACTCTTGACCAAAAAACTTTCTCTTTTTTTCTAATACTGACGAATAGTAAAAAGTTTAGTATATTGATACTGAATCCCCTAAATGTACTAATGAAATGTTCTAAATCCATAGCAAGTTAAGTCCATTTTACAGACTCGACAGTAAGATATGGGTAAATTCACAAACCTTCGGATTCTGGTGGCGAGTAGTCTGGGGGTGTTTCTGGCATAAAACTTGGACGTGAGCCAAAACCATCATCACGTACACCGTTGGTGTCAGACCGTTCCTTCCTACGTTCTAATATTGCGCGCAACTCAGATGCTCCCCTTGTCCGAAACTGTTACAATATAGAAAATTAAACAGTAATATTTATACATGTATTAACATTGCAATCATGAAGTTTAAAATCAATTTTAAAGAATAGGTCAGGATATTCTTGGGGGATCTGAGTCAAGCTGGGAAGTTGTAATGTGATCTTTACAGTTTGATTTCATACTCAACCAAGTGAAAAAAGATAAAAAAAAATTGGTTCAACAAATTTGAATTTTGTATCTAAATCTGTTCTCAACTAGCAAGTCATCGACAACATGTATATAAACTTACCCCAGCATTATTCTTCTGGACCATGAGCAAACTGTCGAGGTGACGCCCCTCGTCCCTTCCCAGAAGTCTCTCCAACTCGTGTTTGTCAAGTCCAAAAAGGTCAAGCCCATTGTAACCATACAGGAGATCCATACATCTGATTTAAAATAATTTTATTTAGGAAATAGATATCAATTCTTGGTGCATTGTTGTAGAATTATGCATGGCTTGTGTTCAAATGCGTAGGAATATACAAGTTAAATTAAGTAAATTTGGCTAAAAAACACATTTAATGTCAAAGGTGTAAATAATAGTCTGCATGACATCTTTAATAAAAACTGGATTGTTGAATTTTAGATACAAATCTAATTGTGTTCAAACAACAATAATCCCCAAACACAATGCAATAAGCACTGAATTTAAAGCATTTAAAATGGCTGCAAAAAAAAGATTTATAAAAAAAAAGTATTGTAATGTTCGGTTTTTTTAAAAAAAACCAAAAAACTTTTCTTTCCTTTGAGATATACTAACAAATAAAATTATTCCAAACCTTCTTGAAAATCCTTTCATTTCAATCCAATCTCTGACTTCATCTGCTGTAGAATATTGGGAAATATTAGTGCTGCGTCTGTTTGCCAACGGACTCCTTGGGCTTCCCCCACTCTGTCTGCGTGGGGACGATTGGTGTGCCCTCTCATCGTAGGACATCCTGTCCTCCCTTCCTCTTGGACTCATCCGGTCATCACTAGTGTTCATCTTATGTCGTAGCTCATTATGAAGGTCTTCTGAGTACATACTCTCTATAATACGAAAGGTAAAGGTCTTGTTTATCATAGTGTCACCCCTACTGAAAGGGCCAGCCATTTCTGACTTAAGATATACCATGTACCTCCCAACTCATACCACTATGCCAGGCGCCAGGGGGATAGATTAATCGGTAACCATTCATTTTAACTACATCGCAGCTCACGAAGCGGCCATTTTGGAACGAGTCCCATGAGAAATATTCATCCTTCAATTAAAGCCCCCCATGGGACTTGAACCGTCCACCTCCCGATCCGAAGGCGAACGCCTTAACCACTAGGCCAACGGTATGTAAATTGTTATCATAGTAACTGTTGCCAAGAGCACATAAAGTAATAATTAATTACAGGACAGTGATGCAACCTACATAGTATAACAATTCTACTGTTGAAATAGTCATCAAGGTTTACAATATTACATCTTCTGACTTGACTGAGTTTTTAATCACTTCAAAATTATCAAGGTCATATTCAAAATGGTGACTATAAATTTAATGGGAAACGATCAAGGACCTCAAGTGTCACATTGTGCATTATTTCAGGCATGAGTGGGCATCTTGGCATTTGCGCATTATTTCTGGCATCAGTGGGCATCTCAGCATTTGTGCATTATTTCAAGAATGACTGGGCACCTTGACATTAATGTGCATTATTTCAAGCATGAGTAGGCACATTGACATTTGTGCATTATTTCAGGCATGAGTGGGCACCTTGACATTTGTGCATTATTTCAGGCATGAGTGGACACCTTGACATTTGTGCATTATTTCAAGCATGAGCGGGCACCTTGACATTTGTGCATTATTTCTGGCATGAGTGGGCACCTTAACATTTGTGCATTATTTCAAGCATGAGTGGGCACCTTAACATTTGTGCATTATTTCAAGCATGAGTGGACACCTTGGCATTTGTGCATTATTTCAGGCATGAGTTGGCACCTTGGCATTTGTACATTATTTCAAGTATGAGTGGGCACCTTGGCATTTGTGCATTAATTCAGGCATGAGTTGGCACCTTGGCATTTGTACATTATTTCAAGTATGAGTGGGCACCTTAACATTTGTGCATTATTTCAAGCATGAGTGGGCACTTTGACATTCACGAATTATCTCAAGAATGAGTGGACACCTTGGCATTTGTGCATTATTTCAGGCATGAGTTGGCACCTTGGCATTTGTGCATTATTTCAGGAATGAGTGGCCACCTTGACATTTGTGCATTATTTTAGGCATGAGTTGGCACCTTGGCTTTTGTGCATTATTTCAGGCATGAGTTGGCACCTTGGCTTTTGTGCATTATTTCAGGCATGAGTTGGCACCTTGGCATTTGTGCATTATTTCAGGCATGAGTTGGCACCTTGGCATTTGTGCATTATTTTAGGCATGAGTTGGCACCTTGGCTTTTGTGCATTATTTCAGGAATGAGTGGCCACCTTGGCATTTGTGCATTATTTTAGGCTGAGTTGGCACCTTGGCATTTGTGCATTATTTCAGGCCTGAGTTGGCACCTTGGCATTTGTGCATTATTTCAGGCATGAGTAGGCACCTTGGCATTTGTGCATTATTTCAGGCATGAGTTGGCACCTTGGCATTTGTGCATTATTTCAGGCATGAGTTGGCACCTTGGCATTTGTGCATTATTTCAGGAATGAGTGGCCACCTTGGCATTTGTGCATTATTTTAGGCATGAGTTGGCACCTTGGCTTTTGTGCATTATTTCAGGCATGAGTTGGCACCTTGGCATTTGTGCATTATTTCAGGCATGAGTTGGCACCTTGGCTTTTGTGCATTATTTTAGGCATGAGTTGGCACCTTGGCAAAATCATTTTCCTTCCATTACCTAGAGGGATTGCTTCTTCAAAAGACAGAATCAAAAATCCACCAACAGGATTCAAACAGCAAGTCACAGAATTAATGTTAACAACCTTTACCTGACTCAGCCATGGAGGAACTTACATTATATTTTAAAAGTGTACCGTAAGTATTTATTGTAAGAGCTTACTTTCTCCATGTAGTCTGTTATTTTGGGGTGGTCTCGTCTGTCGCATCTCAGCAGGGGGTTCACGCTGGCGTCTTTCAGACTCTGTATATATAAGAAAACATCATTTCATCATACAGGTATTTTCAGTTTATTATTTCTTTATTTATTTATTTATTCATTATCTCAGTTGATTTTAGTGTAACACCTTTTTTTCTTTAGATTCAATAAAATCCTTTAAAAAAATCAATTATAATAAAAAAAAAATTTGCAGTAAAGATTAAATTATAAATAACGAAATAATATAAATATGATTTTACTTTTACAAAAACATATTAGGAAACAACAAACTATTTTCAACATTATGATCCTTATTAAGATTTAACAAAATAAATATACTAATGTAACTATGTATATTAATGTAGCTATATATGTATGTATAGCAGGTTTAGAATTAAAAAGGTAATATTAGTCAATCAGTAAATATAAAATATCTAAATTTCAAAAATACAGAAGAGGGCATGCATTCATTATATATATATAAAACATGCCTCCAAAAAAAGTTAATGCATTATAATAAATGTTAATCATGAAAAACAATAAAGTTTAGTAAACCTATGTTAGCAGGTAATTGTTCTCTGAGAAATCACCTCATTTTGTCATTTAATCTAATCTTATATGAAATTTGGCCCTATTTCCCTCTTAAATTAATATAGAATATAATTTTCTAATATCTTCCAAATTCTCTATAAACAAAAACTGCAAATAAAAAACTGCAAAAAATTTTTTTATAATTTTTCCTGCGGCCTATAACAATCCTATTTTGAAATTTCCTTTAATGTAATACTTAACATCATGAGTATTGTTTTCACACAAATTTTCGCTTTTTCTTCAAAACAAGGCAAAATTCCCATTCCTTAGGGACCAATTTTTCCACAAAATCAGAAAAAATAAATATCTACATAGAAATTTCAATGTACAGATGATTTCTCAATGGTTACAAAAAAACTAAACTAATTTTTTCAATCACTAAATACACATTATATAATTATGTGTTATAAAAACGGTTAGTATAAAACAAATTAGTAATCTAATAATTATAAAGCTGTGCAAAAAATGAACAAGAGGGTCAAAATAGCCATACTTCGCTCACTTGAGAAACCGCAAATCTTGAAAACATTGTGTAATACAGTTGGCTCAATAATAAAACCAAGACCGACATTTGAAGCAAGTTCTGTACAAGTTTGGTAAGAGATACTACCATTTGAGCCGTGTCACGACAAAACCAACATAATGGGTTTGCGACCAGCATGGATCCAGACCAGCCTGCGCATCAGCGCAGTCTGATCAGGATCCATGCTGTTCGCTATCAGTTTCTCTACTTGTTATAGGGTCTGTAAGCGAACAGCATGGATCCTGATCAGACTGCGCGGATGCGCAGGCTGGTCTGGATCCATGCTGGTCGCAAACCCATTATGTTGGTTTTGTCGTGACACGGCTCATTTATCAAACTGCTGTTGTAATTTATAAGGATCAAACACAGGCTGTCATCACAGACCAGAATATTTGCTCGAGGGTAACTGTTACCTGAAAGCTAGATATTCCCGTCTGTGAAGCCAGCAGGTGTTTTTAATTATTTTTCATGCATATTAAATATTAATCATATTTTGAAAAGAATTTACGGATTTTCTTTTTCTTAAAGAAGTGTATGAATTTACTATTTCATTCATAACAACAAAATGAAATCATCCTAAGAACGCAATTAATTCGTAAAAGGCACAATGGAATAACATCATTTAACACATGCCACTTGTCTTACACTGGGGTAAGATATGCAAGAAAGACCAAACTATAACCTGAAACCTATGATTTTATTATCACAAGGCAGAATGGGAATGTACAATGTTTTGTAAGAGTTTGGTTGAAGATGCTCCAAAAATAAAAGCAATCTGTGTAGGCTCTACAAAGAGCCATAACTCTTGTGTCATAACTCTTGAGTCCTTGACTGGGTGAGGCCATTTTAAGAAAAATCTATTACTTTTCAGTTTTTGTAAACTACAAGGAGCCAAAACTATGGAGTCCTTGACTTAATCTGGCCAATTCAAGAAAAATATTATTGTTCAGTGTTTTTATACATTTTTTGTTAATATAACATTTTTTTCCGTTTCAGGGGCCATTACTCTATAAGGCATGGTGGGTTCAGGCTCCTTCAAGAAAGGAACCAGGATCTACTGATGATACAAATTCTAAGAACAATAATTTACTGGTGATACAGTTAGTATACAAAAATGAACAAGGCGAATGTGACTTTTTTTTGCCATTCAGGGGCCATAACTCTATAAAACTTTTAAGTTTTGTCCTTCAAGGGCCATCACTCTATAAAACATTATGATATCAGGTTTCTCCAACAAAGAAATCATATTTAACTGATGTTCTAATCAAGTAGAAAATTTGTTGATTTACATAATGAACAAAGGACATCAGCTGGCCACAAAAGCTTACTAAACCACAAAATGGTGATGTAAACTCATAATAATATATTGTACAAAAATGTTAGTATTACAAAGGTGGTATATAGAAACTGCTTTATTCAAACAAGGTGCATATTCCTCAATGTTTGTTTCTTTAAAGCTTAAAATTTTACATCAAACTTAAATTTCAAAATCACTTCAAAATGCCAAAGCCCTCAAGATCTTTTTTCCTTATTTGTTTGTTCTTGAACATTATAACATTACCATGTCATTGTATTGAACAGCTTTTAAAACCAGTCAATATCAAATTGTTGTTTTGTTTCTAAATTCTTGTCTTAATTGTTTTAAAGGTAAATTTTAAAGAAAAATGCAATCATGCTACATTTGTATGTGCATGCAAAAAGGCAAGCAAGACATTCATTCAACCACACATAGAAGCCACATATTATGCTATAATAAATAAGCAAACCTTGTCCCTTACCCTTTAAGTTGCAAAAGGACCTTGTCCCTTACCCTTTATGATGCAAAAAGACCTTGTCAATTACCCTTTTAAAGTTGCAAAAGGAGCTTGTCCCATACATTTTAAGTTGCAAAAAATGCTTGTCCCTTATCCTTTAAGTTGCAAAAGGACCTTGTCCCTTACACTTTAAGTTGCAAATGGAGATTGTTCCTTACCCTTTTATTTGCAAATGGAGCTTGACCCCTGCCCCTTAAACCCTGTAGAAGCAAACAATTTATTGTGTCCTACCTGACCATTACTTCCTAAACTTTCCACAAAAATGTAATATCAAATTAATAAGGTCTTGCTACCTGAAGAATAGAGCCTCAGGTCAGTCTGCACATGTGTTAAAGCTGGCCTGACTTTTACCCTTGTGGCACAGGCAAGTTATTATGGCCACAAGCATTTTAAAGAGCTAAATTTGATGCATGTTATATACCACCTTATAATAATGTTAAAGTGCAAATACACTGACAAGTGCTTTGAATACCAAAGCCTACCAAAATTATCAAATGCAATATATATATTGAAAAGCATGCCAAAATACCAAAATTTTAAAGCTGCATGCCTACAGATCAGCCAAATATTTTATGAAAATAAAACTTGAGAAAAATGTTTTAAGAAAAGTACAAGTTTTTAAGAAAAGTACAAAGAATCAAGTTTCAAGTAATAATTTACAAGTTACATGTATATGACTGTTTTTGCAATATTTATCACTATATTTCTACTATTTTTGCATATTTTAACCTCTTTTCGGTAATTTACTTGGAATGTTAGCACTGTTTGCAATGTGTAAATTAATATCTTTGATCACTTAACAATATTTTACTTTTAGATACATTTTCAAAATTTTCATGAAAAAACAAGTGTGAAATCTGGAGGCATGCTGCTTTAACAAAAGTTAAAAAAACAACTTCCAAACCTGTATATACAGGTTTTACCAAATATGTTAATCAAGTGGCATTTATTCCAATGCTTGTCACTACGTTTCTTTTTATCTATAAAAGTTGACTTAAAGGCACATTATGTCTCAGAAACAAAAATATTTCCTTAAATATTCTATTTTACTGGCAAACATGAATTTAATAATATTTAAATAAATGATTTTAGAGAATGTAAGGTGCTAGTTACCCGAAGGAAGTAGCAATAAATGTAAAATAATTTGTCATAAAAGTTGCAAAATTTAAACAAACTAGTATTTTGACTTCCATGCAAAATACTTATTCGCTATTACTGTACTTATTGCCAAAAAGCCACAAATAAAATAGATTGTTCAGGTAACGGGCAAAAAAATAACTTTTTGGATACTGTAATAGTACACCAAACTAGAAAAAAAAAGCTTATGAGAAATAAAAAAAAATCTTTTCTGAGGCATAATGGGCCTTTAAAACATAAATAGTTTATTACAGTGATCACTTAAGATCTATCATACAGGTTCTAAATGATATAACATTTTTCTGGACATACAATATAAACTAAACTGGCTATGTGCAAGGAACAATAGTATCCTCAGGAAGGGACATAATTTCGACAAGATGCCAAAGAGTTGCTGCCCTTGACTTTTATAGCAAAAATATTAACCATTGAAATTTATTTTGCCAGTACAGTGTTAAAGAAGTATGAAATGCATTTTCTTAATCAAAGTATAAAATGCAGGCCATTCTTTTGACAAAATTTAAATAAGGTGGGCATTTTATGTTTTATAGCCTATGCAGTGCATTTCTTAATTGCTAACCTAATATAAGTACAAACTAGTGTTTTCAAAAATGAGAAAAGTTGTAATTATCTTTTTCCTCAAGTTTTGTTTATAAGAAATGTGACAGGTTTAAAAATCAAAGGATGCAAAATAAATAAACAAAGTAATAAAAACAATTAGTGGGTGCATGCTAAATGCTATGTACAGTAGGTTTGTTAGTCAAAATAAAATAAAAATATTTCACATATACTTACAGTTCATGGATTTTCTTCTTTATAAATCAAACCATATTTGTAATCTTTCTCAAGAAAGAAATAAGTTTCATACCATGTGTCATTTTAAACTTTTTCATGGTTTTAATTGCAGTTAAAGTCATGTTTAAAGGCACAAAGTTCAAGGTCATCAAAGTTAAAGGTCACCACAATTTTTATATAATTATGCCATAAAGTAATTAGCTGATAACCAGTCTCATGATGGAGCTCATTCATTGGTTAATTTTAAAATTTTCTGTATTTAAAAACAACCAATGAGATACGAGTGTTTAGACTGGTTTACAACTTCCAAATTTGTCAAAAAATGGACTGTGATAACTGAGCAACATAAAATGAAGAAGAGCAAACAGTTGTATTATCAGCCCCTATAACTCTTAACATTAGTGGTAGAATTTGACATTCAATTCTAGAATCGTATCTGTAACACTCAAATAAATTTTGATCTGGGGAAATAAATGAAAATCGTTAAAATGTGAGAATTTTTATGAGTTTTCCTCCACTTTTATGTTGTGTTCCTCCATTAACAAATCTTCAAAAATAATTTTTCAAGAACTTAGTTCAGATTCTTACTTGATGATACACTTGTGTTGCATGCGTTGACAATTTAAAAACTTTTGAATCCTGAGGAATGTTGATACAATTTGGCGATACATAAATTCATTTTCAGTACACAATTATCATTGATACAGGAACTTTTCTTTTTGGTTATGTTTTAGTTGGCAGCAACACAGCAGAGGTCAAATGGTGACTATCCAGTAGAGGGAGAACTCAGGTGCCATTGCATGCCTTATTTCTGGCACAAACCGTAAGCCCAGTAGAACCATAAGCTAGCTAAATAGCTTCCTCACATGACAATCCATAGTCCCTGTCAGGATTCGAACCCAGAGTAAAAGAGCAAGTGGTTTAAAGTCAACAAAATAAACCACTTGGAAATGGTGGCCCCACGCAGGGAACTGATAGGATTATTTGTACATTGTACCTCTATATCATTTGTTTTTTGACCAGACACAGAAATTGTTAAATAGCTTTGTATGCTTTCTCAAATTTAGATATTTGACTCTCCAATGGTAGGCAGATATTCTGTTTGCTACATGTACATTTCTAGTTAGCGAATGAACTTAGCACATATATTTACATGACATAGGTTCAGACTAATACACAAAAATCTATTTTGGGTCTTTTAAATAAAGACCAGTCTCAGTGCATACAATTATAACTGTAATCTAATGGCATCAAGCTGTTTGACCACTTTCATAAATATTGTCTAGATTCATTTGATGGGACTTGCACACATATAAAGCTGAACCTACACATGGTCTATAGTTATAAGGAAAAATAAAAGTTCTGTGCATCACAACTATATGACGTTAAAAACTATCAAGGTACTCTTTGGGTGTTCTGTTAGCACCAATACTTTCACACATTTAATGCTGTAATTGTAGCCACTTGTATTGGAAGACCTCACATGCTCATCCATGCATTTTTCGTGTATCTGGCACCTAGCAGCCAACCTTAGATAAGCTAGGTAGCTTTCTTGAATGAAAAAAATTTTCTTGTAAGATTCAACAGTGTGATGCAGGTGATTTTAAGTCACTGAAAGAACCAATATAGACTCACAAGGAATGAACAACTTATATCCAACATGACTATATATTAAGTACTTTGTTTAAACACAGGCTGAATGAATAAATTTTTTTATAAAAGAAAAAAATTTCTATGCAAGTGTAGAAAGCGCAGGGTAAAATGGGAAGAAAAAATTCTGGAACGAAAATATGTATATAATACTAGGCTATTTGTGAGGCTAGTTCAATTACAGTATTTTCCGCAGCAGTAATTGGTTACTTTGTTAATTCTGTCACTTCTCTTTAAATAGATATTCATCATAATCTAAATTTTTTTTCTTTTTTGTCTAAACCATTTTAACAAAAATTATTAGTTTTTATTCATTTCACCATATAATTATGCATTTCTCCACATTTTGTCACTCATTCAACTGAATTTTTATATCAATCTGCAAGAAATAAACAGAAACTCCCTTTATCTTTTTTTTATATTTATTCATATTAAATGTTTCGTACAAATGTATTTGTTTTTTTTTTGGTAAATAAATATGATATCTTAACAGAATGTCGAGTATAATCTTCTAAATATAGCACAACCATTTACAGCAAAGAATTCTGGGAAGGCAGGTGAAAGGAATTCTGGGTATACATGTTCTATTTCGTCACACAGTATCTAAGCTAGCACAGAAACAAGTTTTGGAAACAGGTGTTTTTTTGCTGGTGTGGTTTGTATATGTTTTGGCAAATAGATTTTGTTTTTAATATGTAAATATAAAGAATTGTGAAGATAATGTTGCAAATGAAAGGTTTTTCTTAGCATTGAGAGTACAAGCGATATGCTAAATCAAAGCAAAGCAAACCTCAGGGATCAATACCCTACATGGAGGGAGCAATACCTTATACAAATGGATGAACATCTCACACTCATATGATCAATACCTCATATGGAGGTATCAATACCTCATATGGAGGTATCAATACCTCATATGGAAGTATCAATACCTCATATGGAAGTATCAATACCTCATATGGAAGTATCAATACCTCATAATAAGGGATCATATAAGTGCTGAGATATAAAAATATTGATTGATATTTTACAAAATCTGTAATAGTGATAAACATAAAGCAATGGTGACTCTTAAAGTCTGTGATCTGCAAGGAAATGTGATAGTTTGCATTGGTGTTTCTTATAGGTATAAATTTTTGTATATTGCCTCAACATAGGGCTCAAAGTAAAACTAGACATGTCTTATGTGTATATACATTGTGGAAGATATAGGCTAGTTTTTCCATTGAGCCCTAAAACTGAGTTTTAAATACATGTATAGTTTAAAACACCCTTATACTTGTCTATGCAAAGCTGTAAAGCCACAAAAGGAGCCAGATAAGGCAAAGCAAAGGTTGGATTTAGCTGTGAAGGTAGAAAATATAAACAATTGGATAGCAAGTTACAAAACTATGGATTTTTTTCCTGTCTCCTGAAGCCAGGTGCAATGAGCTAGAACTATTTATATTTAATATACATGTAATATGCCTGTTTGCCAAATAAACTTAAAATTTCAATGATTTAAATGTTCTACAAAAAAAAATAAACTAGCTGACCTCATACCAGATATGGAATATATAATTATAGCTTATGCTAGCAATATTTATCTATCTACCTCCAACCCCCCTTAAGTAGATTGGCATGATATGTTTTATGTTTTGTCCTTGCATGTTAATAAATCAGTCAGGGGCTAGGTGCTGATACTACCTCAAGAGACTGATTTACCACAATGTATCAGTGAATGCTAATACTAAAACTGGCAACTAGTTCTATAATACTGAAAATCAAAGAGAATAGCGAACACAGGGTAGCTTTAAAAAGCATAAGCTGTAAATGGTGGTCCTTGTTAAATACTTTTCTTATTTTTTTTTTTATAAAAAAATTCAAAAAATTTACCAATTTATACCTATTCAAAACCTGTTGTTTTTTTATGCCTTTTTTAAAATTTGTAACCTACAACTTGGGAGTAATGCATATTTTCTTTCTTTCCTCATTATTTGTTTGTTCCTTAATGTAAATACTGTGTACATAATTATATTGATGTTTGTATATCTGCATTAATTTCAAAATCTGCCCGTCAACATCTAGTGGCTTTCTTTTTTCAGTTAAATCAGAACATGTATAGTTTCCGCTGACCAAATTCCTCGAGCCTGCCTTTCCACAAGTCCTCTGTATCAACATATAAACAAAATCAGATCTATTTTCTTTAACACAAAGTCTGAGAAACAAAATAAAGTTATTGTGCCCCTATAAACACAACTCTAACTTTATTCTTTCAAAATTTCAAACAAAAATCAAGATAAAGTAAAAATTGAAACTGACCACCTGAAAAAAGAGTTTTGAAAGTATGTAATCACAATTTATATGGTATAAGTATTAAAATAAACTTCACTAAGTTTCATTGGGTTCTGATAGGTATGTGCATAGTATGGTAGTTTTAACTTAAAGCTGCACAAAAAAATTTCAATAAGTCAACTTTGAGAAAAATGAACAAAGATTTTAAGAAAGAGAAAAATATTCACAATTCAAGTAATGATTTACATGTAATTGTTATAATATGCAATGAATGACTGATTCTCCATAATGCTACTGCGCGACTAACAAAGTTGCTACTGTGTTACTAATGCAGTAAGGGCAATTTTAGGGCTATTTTGACCTTTATTTGGTAAGTTTACTTCTACTGAATGTGTTGTTTGCAATGTGGAAATTACTTTCTTTGTTTATTTGACAATATATATCTATTTTTTTTTTATAGATTTAAAAAAAATTCATGACAATAAGCATAAATTTGGAAACGTGCTGCTTTAACCTATAATACTCATTGTGTCTTTTTAATGTTAAAAGTTTGTTACTAACAAATGTTCTTAACAAAGGTAAGTTCACAATGGTGACAGCATTGACTGAACTCTTATGGTAGAAAAAATAATCAAGTTTCATATTTCAGATGAATAATATCCTGTCTTGCAATTATTATTTTGTATACAAATTAGAAAAGTTAAATGCATTATGCATACCCGAATTTCTTACCTGATATTCTATTGATATACTATAGAAAATTTGCCATAATTAGGTAGTATTTTTGTTGTTTCATTATTTTTAACAAAAAATAAATCATGACTTAGAAGAAGATTATTAAATAACAAGATTTTCTATGTTCCTTCTTTAAACAATAGACACTCAAAGGAGGCCTTGGTATTAAGCAATCATGTTTAATTGTGTCAATAACTTTCTAAAAAGAACAAACCACAGGAAAGTGGAAGTCAAATTGCACAATTAGTTAATAGGTGCATACCTCCTGATTCTGTAGATAACAAAATAAGTTCTACTAAATTCAATAGGAGTTGATCAGTTATTGCAGTACGGTGACGAGACAAAATATCAAATAATCATCTGTTTGTCATACAACAATACCTACATGTATTTAGATGTTGGGTATTTCAACTATTATTTTCAAAAGCAACAAACTGTCCATAAAAAGACATTATCTACACAAAAAATTGTATAATGTCCCTTTTATTTTTTTAAAACAGTTCTACAGAAAGATAAGAAAATTTAAAATGAGAAAACATGTAATTAAAGCTATTTAAATCAACATCAGGAGATTGTTTAAAGCTGATGATCACATTCTGAAGTTCAAAGGTAATAGTTCTGGCATTTGATTGGTTGACATTTAAAATCAAGTTTCAAAAACTGACCAATGACAGAACAGACTTTTGCCTGCACTCAATATTCAAGCCTCATTACCTCAAACCGACAGAATTTTAAAATAAAATCATGCAAATGTTTCACTGTACATACAATGATTTATTTTCAATGGCAAGAAATGATATTTATAATGCAATAATTCTATTAATGATTCCTAATTATTCACTTTTACGATATAATGAAAATATTAAAGTTTATTACATAGATATATATAATATATATTTATATTTATATAACTTGATATAAAAACATCTCTACACAATAGAATTTCAAGTAAGTAATAATAATAATAATGATAAAAACATCCTTTCCCAAACGCAGACAAATACTTTTTGGACATACCCACAAAATCACAAACTAAAATAATACATAAACAAATAATTACAAATATGGTTATTTAACGACAAAAAGTATATAATTCTTATCATTTAAATCTGAAATTTCAAATTCAAACAAACAAAAATCAAGATATATGAAAAATCCTTTGAAGATGCGAGTGTAACAAGATGTAACAAACTCTGTGATTGGTTAAAATTTCAAAATAATTTTTTGAAAATCAGACAATGATATTCAAAATAACATGCAAATTCTTTTTATCTGATAAATAATGTACCTAAGAATAATTGCTGGAAAACTTAGTGCATTAAATCAACTAATGCAGGTCTCCATTGTTGTTGTTGTTGTTGTTATTGCAATATTTGACCTTGACCTTGTTTCCATGACATTGACCTAATTTCACTTTGTGTCAAGCTAAATATAGCCACAGCATACCGGTATATGGAACACATCTTCATGCTTTCAAGAATGAAAGTGTATTTTTTGTATTTTTCCTATGACCACATAATTTGCAAGATTAAAAACAAAACGAAAAAATTATTTATGTACATGTTTACATGAAATTCTATACAACACATATACAAAAATATATATACACATATGTATGCATACAATTCACACATGTTTAGTCTTTGCATAATAAGGGATCAGAATGATATGTAAGTTTGTATTATACATGATCATTATATAAACTACAAATATGTACAATAAAATATATTTCCATGGCAACAAAAATAATGTTCACAACAGATAATTTCTAACACAGGGTTCATCACTAATAATCATTTCACTTCAAAATCAACCCAGTACTACTTTCAGCTAAATACTGTGCTTGCTTTTGGGTAACGGTAAAAAAATATCTCGCTTCAATCTAATAGATAAATATAGGTCAGTACCATTCCATAACAAGACCAATTTTAATTTCTATTTTAAGTTGGTACCAATTTAGGATAAAGCAATTAAATCTTGCATTTCTTATTTTAAAGTCAATAATATTTCGAAGTAAAGCATGACAAAAGTTAGATTTCTAGCATCTTATTGGATAAATCTATACCACTTTTGGTAAAACTGCGAGACTTTAGAAATTTAAAAAATATGGTTAATTCAGAAAAATTTTGATTTTCCCCCTTAAACTCTGGCGATGACATCACTGATTTATGTGGTAGCAGTTTTTGATCATACAAAAAGAACATAACATGAAAAGCCTATTCATTTTATGCTAAATAATGAAATACCATACCAGAATATATAAGTGAGATATATCCGATATCACTAACTGTATACATGTCACTGTTAATAATGTATATTATTCATCAATTAGCATAAAAGAGCAATGCAGGTTAAAAATTTTGAGTCAATACAGAACACATTTCACCTTGAATTTATTTTGATTTCACTCAATGTAAAAATAGTTCTATATTTCAGTGAAATATAATCTATATCTTTTACAAAATGAAACAAATATCATCTGAGTGATACAATATAGCAGCCTTTGAATATCAATGATGATATCTGATATTTTATTTCTACAATGAAAAATAAATCACTCTCTATAAAAGTCCGAAGTACATGTTTGAGTCAACATTCAAGTTGATTCATTTCTAGAAAGAGCAAAACAACACATAACAATGATGTACTTTCATTTACATCATGAAGAATAACACATTTATCAATCTAATAATAATAGCATGTTATTTTAATGTTAAAATGCAAAAATAAAAATTTGTAATTTTGCCAATGGGAAAAATAAAAAAAAAAAAAAAAAAAAAAAAATGAAAAATTAGAAATAAGACATTTGGTCATCAAAAGTATCGAAAGGATTTGTCACCTCCGCGGCTCGCTGGTCTAGTTGATCCTGCTGCGGGTAGGGGAGGTGGTGGCGGAGCACCGCCATTTATATAACTGCTATAATCTCCACTCAGACGTCTTTGTCCACCACCGCCGCCTCCCTACAAAAACAAAAACAGACATGTTACATGATAATTTATTTTCATAACATTTTCCTTGTCTCCTAGATCTGAAAATACAGGTGAAATAATCTCTAATCACAAAGTTTAATCTCTAAAATATAAAAATACTCTCTAATCCTATGAAGTTTTAATCTCTGATCTCCCAAAGAGACAAATTCCAAGGGAAATCACTCCATTGTTACAGTTTTTGATCAAAACCTTGTACAAATGTGTATGATATAATCCATATCTATCAAAATTTCTTCAAAAAGAATTACAAATTTGGTATGCACTCAAACTGTTTCAATTGTTACACTTACTTTTATTTAAATTTATTTAAATTTAGTTCAAATAATAACAACATCTGTGACCATAACTTCTAAACCTAAAGAAGGTGCTTGCTTTAAATCTGTAAAGTTTTTATTTTAACCGAAAGACATCATTTCAATACACTTTATTAAACTTTAACATCGTAACTCATTTTTTAATTTTAAATAGTTACTTAATTTTTTTGTATCATATAATTTGATAAAACACACATTTTGTTTTCAATAAAAAAAAATAAACAGGCCATGCATTCCAAACCGCAATACATATCCAATACAATATTAACATAAAAAAGCATTTCTTGTAAGAAAAACAAAATCTGTCAACTTAATACATGCTGAAATGCCAAACATATTTATTATTTCTAGGAGGGGGTTGAAACTGTTTTTCATAGTATTATATCATAATAATATCCAATCTCTACAACCAATATAACAAGCAATATCAAGCAACCATGATATTGAAATTTCTTTACAACATAATATAAATGTAACGTAATATGAATATAACGTAACATATAATGTAACATATAACAGAACATTATAACAAAACATTTAACATAGAGCATTACCATTTTCTCAGCATGCACTTTTATCCATTACCTATTGTCTTCATTATTTTTCCCTAAATTTACATTACACTGCAAGTTTGTAACGGGGCATTTCATTGGATGATCGTGATGTTTGTATAAACTATATTGTATACATCACAGTGTTGTCAAATTATGAAGTAAATTCTTTTTTTTTCTCTAATAAATGCAGTTTGCTGCATAATCAATTTAAAGTAAGTTTTAAATTCGGAGTTACATTTGTACATCAGAATTCATTTTGAAAAATTACACAGGTTTCTATACAAGGGGTCTCAAATACAATACGCTATTCAAATTCAATGGTACAATTACATTTTCATAACGTGGTACAATGTTTCACCCTTAACCTGCTGAATTTCTAAAATGGACTTGTCCAGCTTCCATTTTTGGAACTGTCCATTATCAAGTAAGGGGAAATCAAGATAAATTAGTCAGTCAACAGTATAGAACCTGTTCAGACTGCATGGTCAAGCAGGCTGGCCTGGCTCTTGAGTTGTGGCGAAGGCAAACTATTTCCGGCTCCAGCAGGTAAAAGGTTTAAGCTCCTCCACTAATGGATGTTTTATATCTACTACTAATTGTTATTTTAGTAATTGTTAGTCCAAAACCACACTGCACTCTCAATCTAGATTTAATTCCAATGTTAGAAGTTTAATGTAGCATGAATATTCATTAGCATAAATAATTCATATGATGAATATTTATAAACATGAATAATTATCAGCATGATTTTTTTTCCATATAATTCAATTGCATAAACATTCATTATTGTAAATATTCATTTGCATGAATATTCATGAACATGAATATTCATAAATTTAAATATTCAATATGAATGAATATTCATTCACATAAATATTCAATTGAATGACATAAATATTCATTGGAAGAAATAGTAATTATCATAAATTTGTCTTTGTTTCCATATTCATTAGTTTTTCTAAGAAACATTTCAGAATTTTTCCCAGCAGGAAATCCAAAAGCTTTATACCAATATTTATTATTTTATCCCCAAATTTACAAACCTTGGAAAAAATTAATTATTTCTTTATTGCAATTTGTCAAAGTAGCAGTATGTAAAAGTTATGTCAACTGTCCAGCAATTGATTCAAGGTGGGATTCCTTCATGAGAATAATTTCCAAGGCAAACAGTTGATTGCAAATCTAACATCTTAACAAATAACTAGAACTGCCACTATCATGGCGTGAATACCCCCGCATACCACTTTGTCAGAATCAACAGTGGCCATTTAGAGCTCAAGGACAACCTCCCTGCCAAATCTGAGGTTACTAAGCCAGTGCATTGCTAAGTTATGTATTCTACATGCTTCAAATGTGAAAATGTCAAAATCAATACATTGCGGACAGGACATTCTTTAGCAATTGAGAAGAAAAGCTTTTTTTTGTCAAGGTCCCTGTGACCTTGACCTTTGACCCAGTGACCTCAAAATCAATAGGGGTCACCTTATAGTCATGATCAACATCCATGCCAAATATGAAGACTGTGGGTCAAAGGAATCTAAAGTTATTGGGCAGACAAACTTTTTGAAGTCAAAGTCCCTGTGACCTTGACCTTTGACCTGGTGACCTCAAAATCAATAGGGGTCATCTACTAATCATGACTAACCTCAATGCCAAATATGAAGACTAAGGGTCAAAGGAATCTTAAGTTATTGGGCGGACAAGCTTTTTGAAGTCAAGGCTCCTGTGACCTTGACCTTTGACCTAGTGACCTCAAAATCAATAGGGATCATCTACTAATCATGACTAACCTCCATGCCAAATATGAAGACTAAGGGTCAAAGGAATCTTAAGTTATTGGGCAGACAAGCTTTTTGAAGTCAAGGCCCCTGTGACCTTGACCTTTAACCTAGTGACCTCAAAATCAATAGGGGTCATCTACTAATCATGACTAACCTCCATGCCAAATATAAAGACTAAGGGTCAAAGGAATCTATAGTTATTGGGCGGACAAGCTTTTTGAAGTCAAGGCCCCTGTGACCTTGACCTTTGACCTAGTGACCTCAAAATCAATAGGGGTCATCTACTAATCATGACTAACCTCCATGCCAAATATGAAGACTAAGGGTCAAAGGAATCTTAAGTTATTGGGCGGACAAGCTTTTTGAAGTCAAGGCCCCTGTGACCGTGACCTTGACCTAGTGACCTCAAAATCAATAGGGGTCATCTACTAATCATGACTAACCTCCATGCCAAATATGAAGACTAAGGGTCAAAGGAATCTTAAGTTATTGGGCGGACAAGCTTTTTGAAGTCAAGGCCCCTGTGACCTTGACCTTTGACCTAGTGACCTCAAAATCAATAGGGGTCATCTACTAATCATGACTAACCTCCATGCCAAATATGAAGACTAAGGGTCAAAGGAATCTTAAGTTATTGGGCGGACAAGCTTTTTGAAGTCAAGGCCCCTGTGACCTTGACCTTTGACCTAGTGACCTCAAAATCAATAGGGGTCATCTACTAATCATGACTAACCTCCATGCCAAATATGAAGACTAAGGGTCAAAGGAATCTTAAGTTATTGGGCGGACAAGAAAAAACCGACGGACGGCCGGACGGCCGGACGGACGGACAAGCTGATTCCAGTATACCCCCCTTACAACTTTGTTGTGCGGGGGTATAACAATAGTGTCAAGAAATTGATTACTTTCACATGCAAACCACTGGTCGTGATTTCGAATTATATACAGCCATAGTAGGAATTTATTTTTATACATTTGCATTCTGTTTGTTATGAACTAAATATGTAAATAAGAACAAGGGACCATTCTTGAACTAGCTGGACAGTTTCCATTCGAGAGAATTCAATGTCCCAAGTCTTGAAGTGGGACTTAATCTGCATACAAATGAAGCATAAAAGTGACCTTGACCACTAGGCCATAGAGGCACTTAAACATAACCTATCCCTAACAAACAGAAACTGTTTGATTAACAAATATACAGACTTGATAAGTAAGATTGACAACGCAATCCCAACTACAAACAGCGATAAAATCACCGATTTAGATATATTATAATTTCGATTCTAACACGACATCATCAAATAAATGCTGCCGTACCTGATATAAAGCTAAACTGCGCCTGATTTGTTTCCGTACTTATTTTCAATGCGTCACATTTTTAGTGGTTACGTCACGTGTATAATGATTACGTCACATGTCTAAATATAGAATGTCAAACAGTGATTTTATTGCATAATAACACACACTTTCGGTTCTTTTATAATTTTATTCAATATTGAAAAATGTTGGTCGTGTTAGAATTGGTCGCGTTAGAATTGTATATATTTCATTTGTATATATTTTATTTGTATATATAATTTCAAGCATTCACACATTGAAAATATAATCATAGACAGAGAGTGCTATATATATATATCCAGGCATACTTTCAGTTACATTACAATAGTGGAGAGAAAATATTCTTACACTGTGTGTTATCCCTAATTGATAACAATTAATAGGAAGGTATCATCTGTAAGAGGAAGAGTCGAGTTGGTTAGAAAACATACATGTACATAGAAAGTTAAAACTACAGTCAAACCTGTGTTAACAAAAAGCCACCCTGTAAATAAAGGCCACCCTGTAAATAAAGGCCACCTTGTAAATAAAGGCCACCCTGTAAATAAAGGCCACCTTGTAAATAAAGGCCACCTTGTAAATAAAGGCCACCCTGTAAATAAAGGCCACCCTGTAAATAAAGGCCACCTTGTAAATAAAGACCACCTTGTAAATAAAGGTCAACCTTCAATAACCCTTCATTGAATAAATAGAACAGAGTAACCTCCAAATAAAGACCACTTGTCTATTACTGTCATGTTAGGTCCCTCAGTTTAGTGACCTTTGTTCACAGGTTTTACTGTATAAGAAAAACTATAAAATAAAAACAAACCTGCAAAATAAATAAGAGACCAAAAAAAATCATACCCTTAGAAAATACCTTTTTTCTGACAACGACCAAACTATTGAATGAATATGAAAGAAGTTTTTTTGGTACAGTTTAATTATCATCCTTGCTACGCTAATAAATATCTAAAATAGATCTGTTGCTCTCTCAATCATGACAAAAACCCACTTGAAACTAAAATTTTTGAAAAATTTCAAAATAAGTACTGATAGATTTACGACAAAAGGCAAAAGAATGACAGCTGATTTTGGTCTGCAGTGGTGGCGGGGGTTACTGCGGTCTGCATGATAAAAATTTAAGTCACATTAACATAGAAAGATCACATGGTGACTTTTCCAGGATTAGACCTCAGGTGCCCCTCAATGCCCTCCATTTCAAGCACATTCAAGGAGGACCTCAAGTGCCTCTCAATGCCCTCCATTTCAAGCACATTCAAGGAAGACGTCAGGTGCCCCTCAATGCCCTCAATTTCAGGCACATTCAAGGAAGACCTAAGGTGCCCCTTAATGCCCTCAATTTCAGGCACATTCAAGGATTAGACCTCAGGTGCCCCTTGATGCCCTCAATTTCAGGCACATTCATGTTCAAGAAAGTTCTCAGGTGCCCCTCAATGCCCTCCATTTCAAGCACATTCAAGGAAGACCTCACGTGCCCCTTAATGCCCTCCATTTCAAGCACATTCAAGGAAGACCTCAGGTGCCCCTCAATTTCAGACACAATCTTGAAATTAATTTAAATATGACAGTACTCACTATTAAATATGTCCACAAAATATCAGCCAGAAAATGCCCAATTTTTCTAAATTTTCTATGCAGGTAAGATTTTATTAAGGTATTACAGCTAAAATTAATGCTATCTACAGTTTATTAGAACTATGCATTAAATATAGAAACTAATATTATATAAATGACAGTAGCAAATCAAGATTCAAGTGAGATTTAAAAAGGGCTGTGATGTCTTATAATATTATGAGCCGCGCCATAACGAAACCAACATAGTGCATTTGAGACCAGCATGGATTCAGGCAAGCATGCACATCTGCACAGTCTGATCAGGATCCATACAGTTTGCTAACCAACCCTATTACAAATAGAGAAACTGATTGCAAACAGCATGGATCCTGATCAGACTGCGTGGATGTGCAGGCTGGTCTAGATCCATGCTGGTCACAAACGCACTATGTTGGTTTTGTCATGGCACAGCTCAATTATCATTTTAACAAATACCATCATAAATTTATATAATGAATTTGAACTTTTCTAAAATTTGACAAGTCTCCATCTCTGCAGATAAATATAATTGATTCATCTTAGATTTCTTTTCAAAAACAAGGTGGAGGGAAAGAGAGTAAAACAGGCACATGAACCCTTTCACAACAGTTGCTACATATACCCTTTTTTTTCCAATTAATTTACTGTATTTTCTGAGTCGGTAAGCCATTTATATAAAACACCAATGTTTCTGGCTCTAGCCATTAATGTTTCAAGCTCTAGCCATTGACAGGCCTCCCAACTTTAAAATTTTAAATATTAGTTTCACTCACTAAAAACAAATCAGAAAAAATTGTTTTGATTTTAGTGTGTTCAGCCCATTAGTCAAATCGTTCCCTCCATAATTCTATCTCCACAAGCATGACTTTTCATGTCATAGGAAAATTTAATGAAAGATTAAACTTAATTTCCATCACAGCCCCACAAGCAAAACAGAATACATTTGTCTATGTGTTTTGTTAATAACGTATATCTTTATATAGAGTACAAGATTATTAGCCACTTTGTCTTACTTTAAAATTTTTCACTCATTGAAATTTGACTTGCTTGATAACTATGATCGATGATAAACTGGTTCCTACAAATTATAACAAGTTACGGTCATGTAAATTTACATAAATGTAATGTAAACTGGTTCCTACAAATTATTACAAGTTACGGTAATGTAAATTTACATAAATGTAATGTAAACTGGTTCCTACAAATTATTACAAGTTAGGGTAATGTAAATTTACATAGATGTAATAGAAGTGGTTCCTACAAATTATAACATGTTACGGTAATGTAAATTTACATAGATGTAATGTAAATTAGTTCCTATAAATTATAACAAGTTACGGTGATGTAAATTTACATTGTTGTAATGTAAACTGGTTCCTACAAATATTAACAAGTTACGGTAATGTAAATTTACATGGATGTAAGGTGATCTGGTTCCTACAAATTATAACAAGTTAGGGTAATGTAAATTTACATAGATGTAATGTAAACTGGTTCCTATGAATTATATAACTTTAAAATTTTAATCTAGCATTAAAAAGCAAGAAAAAATTCTGTATTAAATCAAATATTACTAGATCTATCAGCAGATTACTTAAATCTTTATAAGCATTGATTGCAGCTTAGCATTATTTGCCTTTTTAATTGCTTATTATATCATCAAAATATTGCCTTCTAGCCACCTTTCATCGCTTCTTTACTTTTTTAGAACTATCCTTTATTATTTGAGGCTGTATTTTTGTTTCAGATATAGCAGAAATATCCATCAAACAAAAATAAAACAGAGCGAGCAAATAATATTTATGTTACATTTTCTAATCCCCTCCCCTGGGGATTCTTAAAAAAAAACAATAAATTTGCTAAACAGCCTTTTAATTAGCAAAATGACAAGTGAAACTAACCCTTAACCTTGTGAATTTTTTCAATGGACTTGTCCAGATCCCATACATTGGAACAGTTCATTATCAGTTTTGGGGATATCAGGATGAAAATTTAAAATCAGCAAACAGTACAGTGATTGGTCAGACTGCAGGGATGTGCAGACTGACCTGGCTTTATACTAGAGGCAAAGTTCAAATCCCTTTTGTTCCAGCAGATTAGGGATTGGTTACCATCTATAACATTAGTTTACTATTCCTAGGACAGACTTTAATTAGTTCATTAGTTCAGATTCTAAATGAATGTTTTACAGGATTAACATCTTGTCATAAATATATTGTAGGAATTTAAAACAAAGAACAAACACTTTTACCTGCCCTGTGTGTCAACCACATATACCTGGCTGCAAAGGTGTGAAGAATGTACGCTTAGGTGCAAAATCATCTTCACTCTACTAAAAGCATCAACATAGTTCTGACTTAACATTAGACTGCAAGGGTGTGTACAAAATTCTGTCTCTAATCTAATCATTATCACATATATATCATATATAGCTTTGGCATCATCTCTTAAAGCTTACATTATCAAAATCATCCCTCGGTTGATATTCTTTTAAAATTGTGTAAGGTGCGTAGCCTGTTTCCCCCTGATAATTCTTTAACTTCCACCAATTCCTGGACTTGTCTAATACCTGAAATTACACAATTAAAAACACCTTAATAATATACATGTATACATAATTTATACATCTTAAAGGTATAAGCATTCTTTCATACATGCTCATACACTTTCAATGAAAAAAATCATTTCGAAATATTTTCAATGGAACATTTTTAATGGGCACATTATCAATACATTTCTGATAAAAACATTTTCAATAGCAACAATTTAATGGGAACATTTTAAATGGGGCCATTTCAAATGATGTGCACCATTTTGATAAGAACATTTTCGATGGCAACAATTTCTACAAGGAATATTTCTAATTGAAACCATTTCAAAAAGAACATTAATTTTCAATGGCAACAATTTCATTGGAACCTTTCTGATATCAGAAAGGTTCCAATAAAATTGTTGCCATTGAATATGAGAACATTTTCAGTGGCAACATTTTAAATGGGACGAAACTTTCATACCTGTACAATATCCCCTTTTTCCACTGTCAACTCTTTTTGGTTTTTGCCAGTTCTTTCATGAATTGCTTCATATATACTGAAATAAAATATATAACCAACATATTATATCATACACGAGCAATAAATTCTTCCCTTTTTAATATCAACATAAACATAGAGTAAAATCAGAAATTTCTGTCACACTGTCCTCTTATTCCTTTAGTAATATATAATATCAACAATCCAATGCTGAATTTTCAGGAGTAGGAAAATATCATACGAAATGATGGTAGTTTTGGAAAGGTTCTTTTCACAATGTATCAAATGCTAAAAATATCAACTTACAAGAACTTTCTTATATTTAAAGAAGACTTTCTAGTTGATATATATTCAAGTTGATATCTTCTTGCACACAAGACGGGAGTTTCTAATGCAGGAATATGCAATTCAACACACTCTGTGTGTTATATGTGTCAAAATATAAACTAAAGTCATTCCGGCACCGATATGATTGAGACTGGTACTAAGGGTGACAACATTCCGGCACCGTTATGAATGAGACTGGTACTAAGGTTGACAACATTCTGGCACCGTTATAAATGAGACTGGTACTAAGGGTGACGACATTCTGGCACCGTTATGAATGAGACTGGTACTAAGGGTGACAACATTGGTACTAAGGGTGACGACATTCCGGCACCGTTATGAATGAGACTGGTACTAAGGGTGACAACATTCTGGCACCGTTATAAATGAGACTGGTACTAAGGGTGACGACATTCTGGCACCGTTATAAATGAGACTGGTACTAAGGGTGACGACATTCTGGCACCGTTATGAATGAGACTGGTACTAAGGGTGACAACATTCCGGCACCGTTATGAATGAGACTGGTACTAAGGGTGACGACATTCCCGCACCATTATGAATGAGACTGGTACTAAGGGTGACGTCATTCTGGCACCGTTATGAATGAGACTTGTACTAAGGGTGACGACATTCCGGCACCGTTATGAATGAGACTGGTACTAAGGGTGACAACATTCTGGCACCGTTATGAATGAGACTGGTACTAAGGGTGACAACATTCCGGCACCGTTATGAATGAGACTGTTACTAAGGGTGACAACATTCCGGCACCGTTATGAATGAGACTGGTACTAAGGGTGACGACATTCCGGCACCGTTATGAATGAGACTGGTACTAAGGGTGACAACATTCTGGCACCGTTATGAATGAGACTGGTACTAAGGGTGACAACATTCCGGCACCATTATGAATGAGACTGGTACTAAGGGTGACAACATTCCAGCACCGTTATGAATGAGACTGGTACTAAGGGTGACAACATTCCGGAATCATTATGAATGACACCATTACTAACAATGAAGTAATTCTGGCACCATTATAAATGAGACCATAATATTTAAGATGAAAAACTTCTTGCGCCATAATGAATGATTATGACGACTACTTACAATGAATCAATTCTGACATCATTATGAATGAAGTTGTAAATTAATTCCCTGCTATACAGAAAAGGTGCTTTTAAATAAATAATTTACTTTTCTTTACTTATTATTAGTCCGTAATTAACATCTAAAAAAAAGAACCAATCATCGGCTACCATCATAGACTGGAATATTTGCCTCTCGTGTAACTCTTTAGAGCACAATACATGAGAAAATTGATAGTAAACCCTGGATCCAGATATTGCACTCTGTACCAGTATAATTATTGTGTAAGATTCTTATCATGCCTTTGGAATTAATTCGAACAATCAAAACTATTCAACTCTAAAAACAATTTCTGACAAGAAAACTAAATATATCTAACCTAACAGACTTATGATAATATCATAATAGAAATCTCTGATTTTACACAATATACATTCAGTAATACATAAACAATACAAGAAGGATGCATGAGGTTAGACAGAGTCAGAAAATAGACACATGCAAGGAATTGATATTGTGTTCTTGATAAATAGAAAGAAAACACAGAAAATTTAAGATTAATTACATCTTTCTGTTGAAATAACTACTGTTATATTTTTCAATTATTAAAAATAAACAAATAAATAAATAAACAATAATGTATTGTTCTTAGTTTATAAAACTTTTTTTTTTGTTTCAATTAAAAATGCCCTCGTTTCATGTCATATACCTAATATTAATTCAGAAAATACTTAACTTTTCTTAAAATCAATTGACACAAATAATTATCATCCCATTTTTAAATTTTGTATTTAGACCATTACTAGTAATTCAGCATTTTATAATCATAAAATAATATGGCCAATATAGATTAACCCCTTTCATTAACGCCAACAAAATATTTACATATAATACCAAACATAAGCATTTCTATAACTGGATTATAATTGTACACGCCAGAAACCATTTGATACAAAAACAACAAGAAATTCAATTTTTTTCTGAAACAATAAATACTGCAAAACATCCTACTTGCTTAAAGGCAGTCTTACTGTAATGCTTTCCCGCCAAAAAATTCCTACATCGACCGATATCGTGGCAAATTGATTATTTCCAGGAGTCATTTTTTCAATACCCAAGATTGTGAAAAATAACGTTCCAGAAATGACCGATTTATAACCATATTGGCCGATGTTAGAAATTTTTTGGCAGGAAAGCATTACAGTAAGACTACCTTAATGCTACAAATATTCAAAAGCATATATATATAGTTAAATCTTGACCCTTGACCTGCAGCCACCAAATGTGATAAGTCTTAATTAGCCAACAAGTATAGAACCAGGCCAGCCTACACTCAGTGCAGTCTGACCAAGCTCAATTTTTGTATTTCTATTTTGAAATCCCTCAAAATTTGGACTATTCCAAATAAAAAGATGGGCAAATCTATTATACAAATTCAGCAGGTTCTTTGCCTTGCCTTAAAAAATGAGAATAATATATGCATGACACCAATACAGAGCCAGGCCTAACCACACTTTTATGTAGCCAAAGAAGGCCTTATACAATTAAGTGCTTCAATTAAGCACTTCAATTTTGAAATCAACAAAATTAATCATTTTTTGTTGTTTTTGCGACGGACGCGCCCTCAGGCGCGTTCAGAGCTAAGTCATCTACACATGGGATTTCGTTGGCTACACTCGCGCAATGTGTCCTAAACCAATTAACAGCCCAAGAAATAGTACATGAATTTGATCCTTCAAAACTCCCATACTTTGTCTGGATATCTTAATGTCTTCCATATTTAGCCTTTTCAATTTCAAATTAAGTTATCCAAGTTAAAATATGAACGTATATTATTGATAAAAACGTTATAGTCCCGTAGTATTATTGCGCAATATGCAAATTACTGCTGAAACGATTTACCGCTGTCGAAAAAGTAGGACAGCAAATTATACTTCAATAAAGGTGTAACCTCTGAGTTCCAAGACATTATTAGTAGGAAATAAATATTTCTACATTATACAAAACATTATTATTAACAAATCAAAAGTTTTTCGTGACTCTAGGATAACTCGCGCATTAATAAAAGAAGAACTATTTTCGTGACTCATACCGCGGGTTTAGCTGAATATTCAGCAGTTATTAATATATTAGATACAGTACAATGGCTAGTATAAATATCTATTTTTGAAAATGCATGTAAGACACTTTACCGCCATGTAGTCTTTCATGGTAAGGAAGTTATAATATCAGTTCTACTTCCGATTCTTGTGGTTTGTTTACATATTTTACTAGGTCATGATATAAGTTAACCTTCGCTATTCTAAAAATAGATTCTGCTTCACCTGTTCTGATTTTTGGACAGGCGATTAGGAAGTACACATTAAACATGTAATTAATAAACCAGAGGATTGTAATGCAATACTTTTAGAAATGCTACACAATTGTAAGAAGCAAACAAGTTGAAAATGGAATTTAGTGTGAAGTTGAAAAGGACAACTAAACACTGTAGTGCTTAAGTGACATTTAAATTAAAATAAAAACGATGTGCTCTGGCCTCTACATCTTTACCTTGTAAATAAAAAAAATCTAAGAAATACACTATTAATTGCTGATGATTTTAACCAATTTTTTTTTAATGAGACATATCCAAGAGAAATAAAAATACAAATTACTTATATTTTATTGTCTGTATGCCCACTATGAAATAACACGAAGCAATTCTAAATAGCATTCTCAAATGTATAATGTATTATGTTTGAAGTTTATTTGCCTGGATTTATTCTAGAAATATTTCGTTGATAGTTTTTTTTCTATTTACATATCATTTCTTAGAATAAATCGATAAGGACACTGATTTACAAGTTTGACCACAGTTTTTAGGCATAAATTTCATTCTGTATTTAAGTGCTTGAAAGTAGAAAATCTGAATTATATCAATTTGGGACACAAAATATATTGCTCTACAAATCTCGAACTTGTATGGAACAAATTTTCTCTGTTATATATTTTGTGTTTTGTTTTTGTTTTGTTTTTTTTTTTCTAAAAGAAGCCTTAATTAATGTCTCTCCGGTTGCATGTCCGTCGCATTCAGTGCTGCAGCACTTTGATTTTAAATTCACCCCAACACTGTCGAGTTTCATTGCAACATTCGTGTTTCTGTTGTTTTTATTTTTAGATTAAGACCCCCGTTCATTCAAAATTTCAGGCAAGAGGTGGCAATTGGGTAGAATCATCAACCTTTTGTAAGCACACTAGATAGCTTCCTCATATGAAAGAATCCACCAAAGTCCCTGACGGGAATTGAACCCACAATGGTGGAGGCCAGAGGGCAAGTGATTTGAAATCAGCGTCCTTAACCACTTGACCTCTAGCATTTATGATGACAACATTCCAAATTCAATGGCAAACTAAAACTGATATACATGTACATGTACTGAATCACTGTAAGCAGTAAATTACACCTTAAACCTTTTGCTGTGTATAACACAATAAAACAACAAAATGCGAGAAAAATACTCACAAAAAAAGAACAAAGCAATGAAGTCTAGGTGATCAATTGCTTTATGACATGGTAAACTTATTGTCCTTATAACTTTATATATGTATGTGTGAAAAAGTATGACTTAAAATTTTAATGAATTTTATTTCTAAAAATTATTTAAGAAAAACTTTTAAAAAAAGACATCCCAGACTTCATTTTGTAATAAAAAATAACTGTATATTCATCATTTAAAAGGTTAGGTTCATAACTGAAACAGTTCTATCTATGCTCTAGTCAATGTGTCAAAAGCTGACACTGGACGAACAAAAGACTGACGGATGAACAGCCAGATCTGATGGACAATGCCAAAATTATATCGCACAGCCTTTGGCAAAGGAAAATAAAAATTGACTTATGCTATGGTGAAAATTGTATGTTCATGCGCGCAGGTTTGATTCAATCTATTGTGTTTTCTGCTCAATTCTTTGTTTTGTTTGGCGCATTTATACAATTTAGGTCATATGGCACCTAAACAGGAAAGATGATTCAGGCTCTCAGGTGTTACACAAAGCAACACCAGGAGTCAAAACCATCTCACCTGCTGGAACTAAAAGCTGCATAGAGTCCAATTATTCGAACATACATGTTGCGTCTAACAATCACGCAGGGCTAAATGGTGGCTGCAAATCTGATTTCTAAACCCTTAAAGGCAACCCCTCAGCCACAAGGAGGGCTCAATTATTCACAAGTCTAGTCAAGACTAAATCAATATTCCAAAATCAGCGCCAGAAATGCGACGTGGGAAAGATATGATGAATATACAGTCTATATTTAAAGCATTTGTAAACATAAATCAATAAACTATATAAATATATGAGCCGTGTCACAACAAAACCAACATAATGGATTTGCGACCAGCATCGGCGCAGTCTGATCAGGATCCATGCTGTTCACTATCAGTTTCTCTACTTGTAATAGGGTTGGTGAGCGAACAGCATGGATCCTGATCAGACTGCGTGGATGCGCAGACTGGTCACGATCTATGCTGGTCGCAAACGCATTATGTTGGTTTTGTCGTGACGCGACTCATATCACAGGGTGGTACGTATATTTCACAGCACTGTTTACATACACAATAGCTACTAGTATCAAAACTTACTTGTTTCTGTAAAAAAATAAAAAGTAAATAAATAAAACAGTTTTTTACTTTAATCAACTACATTTTGTTTTTTTCCAGATTGTTCATAGAAAAGCTCTTCATTTACACAAACAACGCAAAACTTAAATAATAAAATTTCCAAGTTATCTTTTATATATGAATGCACAATAAGCAAAGGGTTCAATTAACAAGAAATAGAATTACTCTGCAACTTAGCAAAGATAGGTTTTTCCAGCTAATCTTTGGGTACAAACAAACTTTTACATTTTTATAAACAACTTGGTAAATATATTGGAAGTGCACAGTGGAGTTTTAAAGGTTTGTTTCTACCCAGTGGATTGGATAAGAAACAGCTAGATTTAAGAGCTCAAGGTAACATCTATTTGTGAACCAGAATTATGAATTGAATTGACTGTAAACAGTAGTTATAAATGGATAAAAAGTTCTAAATAACACCACAAGCGTCAGTTGTATCATAAATGACATCAGATTTATAAATAGCATATGACATCAGATTTATAAATAGCATATGACATCAGATTTATAAATAACATATGATATCAGATTTATAAATAGCATTGTATTTTACTACTTGTTTATTAAAGGACCATTACTTTCAATACTAAGGGGCCACAACTCTACTAAATAATTGTTAACAAAATGCATATAGTGCATATCCAATTTTTTTTTTTTTTTTTTTTCTTGGTTTTTTTTTTTACAAACCATAAATACTGGTAGTGAAACAAAAGTTTATTATTAAGGAAAATTAGTAATTGAATTTAAAACAGAAATATATGATTACATTACTAGAGCATGAAAACAACAACACTTGAAAACAGATTTTTTAATGTTTTAATGTACCTAGATGGAAACAAAAGATATTGTTCGGAATTACAGAAACTTAACGAAAATGTCAATTATAGCTTTAGCAATTAAATATAGCTTTTCTATCTTGTGTTTGCCATATTAATGTTTGCATTACTTAAAGTAGATATCTACTGACTTGTTTTCAAACCTGAAATTTACCAAATTTGTTGCAATAAAAAATTTCTGGTATTTGTCAAAAATGCACATAAATCAAGTTAACCCTCCTCGAAAAAAGTTTTTCCACTGATTAAACTTGGCAAATCTTCAAGATTTCTGACTAATAAGCTAGCATAGAGGGTAGAGGCTCCAGCAACAGGGATAACGTAATCTAAGCATATCGTAATCTAAGCATATCAACGATTAACTATTAAGAACATCATAATAAATTGATTGAATCTACAACAATTTGAAACTTAATTTTGAAATTCAAAATGTGGGAAAAAACCTACGTTGCTCCCATGCGTTTCAATTCCTGTGAAAATGACATGTTTTCTTCTGCGCGAGTTCTTGGTGCCACAACTGGTTCTCGTGCACTCGTACGCTTACTCCTGAAATCAGAAATAATATTAAGATGTGATACCTATATATTTACACAGTTTAGTAAGAGGAAAAACTTAATTTATAATGTCTATAAAATAACAAAACGCTTGCCCGATACATCCCTTAATAAAAACTTTTCAATAACATGCATATAAGGGTCTCAGTCACATATTTCAAAATTTTTAGCTTAACAAAATATCATACTATTCCATTATACGAAATTTCATGTAAGTATTTTATTATCTTCACTTCTTAGGCTTGACTATCATTTAGCAATCATAAAAACAATGACAAAACAAGATAATTAGTTCAGTGACCAAAATTATGTTTCTTTTCCAAAACATATTTAGGTGAGTCATCACAATTTTGCATCATTTATCAGTAAGGATCAAGGTAGACCCAAGAATACAGGAAAGATAATTTTGGCTAAACCTCTGTGTTACAAACTTCAAAGCAATACCAGGAGTCAAAATCATCTCATGTCAAAATCATCTCATCTGCTGGAGCTAAGAGATGCATTGACTCCAATTATTCAAACCCATTTAGCAGCCCCTTACAATCAAACAGGGACAAACCAATTACAATCACATAGGATAAATGCTGACTATTATTCTTATGTCTCAACCATTACAGGCAACCCCTCAGCCACAAGGGGCAGGTGTGCATTTACTTTGCATCAAAATGGTTAAGATCATATGGTGACTTCCCAGCTTTTTTCCTTTATTGAGGAAGACCTCAGATTACAGTTACACCTCCATGTATTGATTCAGGCACAAACAGGCAAGGAGTAGAACCACAGATATTCCGTAAGTTGAGCTCAGGATAGTTTCCACACATGAAAGAATCCCAAGTTCCTTGCAGCGAAGTTTAAACGCACAGATGTATCAGTAATGCTAAGTACAAAAACTATGATAAGATGTTGGGAAGAATTCTTTCACAAGATACTATTAAACTAAGGATTTGGGTCACAGTTACAACAACCTTGAATTTTGAGTTGATTTACTCTCTGCGGAAAAAAAAGCAATAAAACAATAAAGTCTTCTATTTCTGACAGTTTTTGTTAGTATCACTGGAACCAGAAAGCATTAAAGGAAAACTATAAACTGTTTCAAAGTCAAATATATCAAAACGTCTATTTAAAGGTGAGGAAAAAACAACAAATTATCTATATAAGTGAACCACAATAAGCATGCAACTTTTTGCGACTTTTTTGTCTTTGGTTTCATTACAACATCTTTGAGTTCTGCCACTTATTGTTATCAGAAATTTGAAAAAAATCAAGGAAAAGTATTATTTTATTTCTAAGTTTTAATATTTCAGTAATATCTTCATGAGGTAACCCATCCATTTAAGTCTGTAAAAATTCCAACACATGAAAACTCTTTTTGTAATTTTATAAAAATTCCTGACAAAAAAAAGTTTTGTTTTTCTTCATAACTTTGTAAAAACTACAAAATAAGAAATTGTATTTGTTTCTTTACTGCCTAGGAGAAAATATATAAAAATTCGGTCCCTCTTTATAAATACAATTTCTAAGTAATTCAATTGACACTAAAACAAGAACAGCCTGTATTTAACATTTTTTCGTTAAGTGACACAAAATCTGCTTTTTTACTTCTTAACACTGTAAGTCTGCATATTTTATTATCAATAAAGCTTTTGATAGGATATATGGCAATGAAAAAATCTGCTGAATGCTTATATAACCTGAGCTGCTTGGTAAGGGTTATATAGCAAATAACAGCATATACAACATGGTCATATAAACTGTAAAAAGTTTTTATATCAAATTCACATATACTTCATTATTACTTTTTTCCATCAAGGTAAAAAAGAAATCGTAATTTTGAAGCAGACATAAATAGATTAAATAAGTATCACAATTGACCAATGAAAATGGACGTTACATACATATGTATATGAAATAGTGTATGAAAGGTATGTAAGAATGTCTACAGTTTATTAATGGATGCAATACCTCAACAAAGAAACAGCAGAAGCATTTCTTAATCCTTATACTGTGAATCAGCTTTCATATATAATAAATATGTATGTGCTGCGCCATGATAAAATCAACATAATGCGTTTGCGACCAGCATGGATCCAGACCAGCCTGCGCATCCGTGCAGTCTGAACAGGATCCATGCTGTTTCCTATCAGTTTCTCTACTTGTTATAAGGATTGTAAGCGAACAGCAAGGATCTTGATCAGACTGCGCGGATGGATCCATGCTGGTCGCAAACACACTACGTTGGTTTTGTCATGGCGTGGCTCATATATACATTCAGAAAAATATTTTTTCGTATAGTAAGTACTAGCAAATAATCAAGAATTGTTGAAGGACAGCATGCTAGACTATTCTCAGTGCTTAAAAACAGGAGTCTAGAGAATGTAGAATTTTCAAAATGGCTCAAAACTTTGTCAAAATCTATGTTATAGTTCTGGGCCTTTGAGAATGAAAAACTAGTTCCAAGAAAAACAAGCAATTATTATAGTATTGGGCCCTCCAGTTTAACTGGTAGGGGACTAATAAATAAGAGCAACACAACACAGCCATGTGGTGTTAACGCTCATCTGTTAAGGGCAACACTATCAATAACCAATCATAGTTAAAAAGGGACCTCACTCCAAAAATATAGTTTTCAGAATAATGCCCCTTGTCTTTCAACTGCACCTTATCATAAAAACCAAGTATTCCCAGTTTTGTGTTGATACATATTAAAATTGTTTAAATAATGGACTAAATTAAAATATTGGCACAATGACAATGATGCAGTGATCACCAAAGCTTAGCTTATCCTTCGAAACATTAGCTAAAAATGAATGTCCAAGAAATAAATAAAAGTAGTTTCAAGAAATAAAGAATTTGTTCAAAGAAATACCTAGTATTAAAAAATGTTAAATTGCTGTTAATCGTGAAATGGAAAAAGGTTTTCCAAAATTTTAAACTTACCCATGTTAAAGAGAAATTCTAAAAACTACTTGTATTTAAATATACTTAATCCTCCCCAAGGGATTTAAATAAGGGGGAGAATTCAAATTTAAAATTTCCAAGCTTAATAAACTTCCCCTTTCCTTTTTAAGGGGCGTTAATTGGGGTAACATAAAGTAAATTGATTTTTCACATCCTAATAAACTACCCTCTCTAAGGGGCGTTAATTGGATTAAATACAGTAAGTTGATTCACAGTAATAGAGTAATCTTGTTATCATTTAGGCAGTGTTAACATTCAATTCACCAATTCTAGTCTAAATTCAACTTCAGTGATAGTAGAAACAAATTAAAACTTTTTTTTCAAACAATATTTTAAAACTCACCAAAATGTTGAATAAAAATCAGACTGATCTCTGAAAACAACCAACTAAATATGAAAATTCCTTGCCATTGATGTGTATTATCTTGCCCAATACAAAAAGAGACTTATATTTACCATACAAGTATACTTTATTTGGAAAATAAATAGGCAAAAAACCAATCACAAATTCAAGCAGAGCAAAAACAAGTTATCATAGTCTCAAAAGCAAAGCTGAGACGAAGGAAACAAAAAAGGTATTATTTCTTTAACAAGAAATATTTCAAGATCTGAAAATAAGAATCAAATGAATATAAAAGATCACCAACTTTGATGAAAGTTAAACATGGTACCTTTCATCTTCAAGTTTGTATTAACACTAGTCTATTTCTTATTCAACCTTTGTTTTTCGAAACATTAATAAGAAAGACACCCCCTCCCCCTGTTAAAAACCAAAAGCACTTGTCTCAGATATTTAAAAGTTACTTATGATACATACAAAATAAATTATTGCTGATTTGTTTTATTGACTAAAGCACTGGATTGAATATATTTAAGTCACTAAAATCTTCAAACTTCCCAAAAAAAACATGTGCAGTGTCCATGTTTCGAACAAACGCTTACTAAGATCTGTTCACCTAGCATGCTCTCCTATGAGCTAATCTGTATCAAGTCTATTATTATGTTATATGATTAAAGTATAAAGACATACGCTTCATAATTTCTGGCCGGAGTCGGTGATGGAGGTCGGTTGTAATCGTCCCTTCTCTCCGATCGACCATTTCTTATTTCGCGAGTGTACGGGTCTTCACGTCTTTCTGTTGACCTGTAGGGATCCTCTCGCCTTTCTGTCATTCTGTAAGGGTCTTCAGGCCTTTCTGTTGACCTGTAGGGGTCATCACGCCTTTCTGTCATTCTGTAAGGATCTTCCTGACGTTCTGTCCTTCGGTACGGATCAGCGCGCTTCTCTGATTGCCGTATATACGGATCTTCCCGCCGTGATGCAAGGAAAGGATCAGGGTAGGGTATATTTCTATCCTGTAACAATATCACGAAAAATAATTATTACATCAAATCATATAAGCGACAAGAAACTGAAAATTTTGTTGTTATCTTCCTTTTCAAAAAAATGTTTGTATGCCAATAAGAATTTACTAAATGAAATGCCAAAACACACAACTTTATAACTGTGTTTTAATTATCATTACTCTGTACTAAGGGCTTGAGGCCCTTATGTGATTGAAAATGCAAAGACAGCCATGCACATAAAATATGTCATCGTACTTTTTACTTAGAATCTCTTTTTGGCTAGATTGGGGTTTCGTAACATTTGAGGGGGCGCATAACCCCACCAAAGCTTTACCCCTGACCTCTAGGTTGTGGTCCGAACTTTAAACTCAAACAATTTTGCTGATTTTTAATCCGGGTGTATTCACAACCTTGACTTTATGGAGGTTGATGTTGGAACTCTTGTCCATTTTAAATGGTCCAATGTTTTAAAGTTAGTGACAAAACAGACAGACGCCCAAAAACAAAACTTTGAGGGGACTGAAAGGGTGGACAAAAAGTATTAAAAAAAATGAAAAAAAATTTTAATTTAAATTCGCATGCTTTTTTTAAGTTCCCTTTAAAGCTTGGTGATGGGGTTTCCAACCTTATAGAACCGGGGGTTATACGAGGGCACATTTCCAGACCATTCATCTCTGTCAGAAAGTAAAAGGTATCCGTTTATTTTTATATTACATGTATATGTTCTTTCTAAAATTGGCTTTCTAGTCTTGCTGTTGAAGTCATCCTTTATGGCAATTTTTAAAATTAAAATTTTAAATTAAGAGCGTTACTCTGTGAATTTAATATTATTTGTTTGGTTGGTGGTAACGTCTTTTTTCGCACATTTTTATTATTCTTATAACTTTGTGGTAGGTTCACCTTACCAGTTTTCCTGGATAACTAACCAGTAATTTCCATGCAAGTGACCGATTAATCAGCAGTGAGACACAAATAACCATTAATCTTAACGTCCAAAATCAGTTGTCAAAGAGAGGTTTCACCATGCCCAGCGATCAATCCAGCAAACCCTGGACTACAAATTCGATGCTTTCCCTCTTAACGTTAGGGGGCAGAATCTATTAACATTATCCAGCTACAGTACAATTTTCATATAAAATGTCTTATAAGTCAAACTTATCTTGAGGAGCGATGAAAATCAATGAGAAATTGTTAGCTTACTTGACTAATGTCCATGGACGACCTAGTCTCTGCCACAATTCCAGCTCTTTTGATGTTAGGCAGTTCAGCAATAATTGTTTGGCATCGTACAACAACAAAGGGGCGACAGCTTCGCTACTGAGGTCACGACCCCCATGAATTGGGTCACGACTAGCTTCGTAGATCAGACTTAATGGAGTAAACAGGAAGTGAACAAGTTCCGGTGCATTTGGGTCATGAATGTGTGCCTTCAATTTTGCCTGAAAGAATGGAAAAATAACCAGAGCTGCTAGAAATATTTATCACAAATTTTTAAGAAAAAATTGAGATTTCTTCATATATTGACAGCAGCTGTGTGTATAAAACTATATAAAAGTCATGACTATCCATCGAAAAGCAACGTTACAAATGTTTAGTATAACAAACACCATTAGTGACCAGAATTCAAAATTGCTATAACACTGTCTTAAACATGGTATTTATTTGCAAGTTCAATGGCTTTGCATTATCTTTATGGACTTAGTGCAGTAACAGGTCAACTCACTGCACTACTATGATGCTATCAGCTTGTTTAAACATTGTCGTTATTTCAGTATCTACACACACTATGACAAAGAATCAATGGACAGTTAAAAATATATATACATCTACCAGAAAGTTTCCATCACTGAATTATTCACAGCTAGGTTACTTAAAATACATTTCGCCCTGAGAACAAGTGAATACCCTCAGTTTTAAATGCTAGAAGAAGTTCCTAGGAAAACCTGAAGTTTTACATCAGAACAAATACTTGCTATATAAAAGCCTCTATTAATCTTTGATTCATCAAGCTAAAAAGCAAATTTGACTATTCTAAATATAACTTACCAGAAGATTGAAGGCAAATTTAAATTTCTGGAAGATATCTATAAAATCATCCGCTGGTGGTGGTCGTGCTCTCATCATTAACATTCCATCTGTAATAAACAGATTAAAATAATAACATTTCATCTGTAATACATGGATTAAGATGACAGTCCATCTGTAATATATGGAGTAAGATAATAACATTTCATCTGTAATATATGTATTAAGATAATAATATTTCATCTGTAATACATGGATTAAGATAATAATATTCCATCTGTAATATATGGATTAAGATAATAATATTCCATCTGTAATATATGGATTAAGATAATAATATTCCATCTGTAATATATGGATTAAGATAATAATATTCCATCTGTAATAAATGGATTTAGATAATAATATTTCATCTGTAATACATTGATTAACATTATAATATTACATCTGTAATACACGGGATTAAGATAATAACATTCCATCTGTAATACATGGATAAAGATTATAAAATTCCATCTGTAATACATGGATTAAGATAATAACATTCCATCTGTAATACATGGATAAAGATTATAAAATTCCATCTGTAATACATGGATTAAGATAATAACATTCCATCTGTAATATATGGAGTAAGATAATAACATTTCATCTGTAATACACTTAGTAAAATATTCACATTCCCCCTGTAATACATTGATTAAAATTAAAATTCCATCTGCAAACCCCAGAATAAAATATTCTTCAATGATGACTAAAAAATTTGGGATTCTCACATTGAAAGGGTTAAAGAAAATTTAACCCCTAGAGAAGGAAAAAATAAAATGAATAAATTCAATTTTCGCTGAAATTTCCCCAAAATTTTAATTTTGAAATAAACTATAATAACGATAATAATCACTATTTTAAAACAATTTCTTTAAAAAATTTTTCTTCAAGCAACTTAAATTTTCTTTTATTGGCCCGAAAAAATAAATGGAAGCAAAAGGGCAAACCCCTAGCAGATTTTGTTTCCTTTCCCCCAAATTTCAACCCTAACTCCCTATTAACCCTTATTAATAATAATTTTGAAATTCTTTATTTTCCATGCTAAAGCACATTTTTCACAGAAATTTTTTGCCCAATACATGTAAAAATATCATTAAAATTTTTTCAACCTCCGGCGATTTTTTTTCCTTTCCGCCCCCTCTTCCTCAAAATCTTTAAACCTTATTTTTTAATGAAATTTCATATAAAAATTTTCCATGCTAAAAAACAACACAAATTTGAATAAGTATACCAAAAATCACTTTTTAATTTGTGTCAACCCCCAATTTTTTGTTTTCTTTGCGCCTCCTTCTTAGCCAACTTTATTCTCTTTATGATTTGCTCCTTTTTAACTGGGAAAAAAAAACTTCCCAATTTCAAACAAAATTTTTCAATTTGTGAAAAACAAAAACCCAAAAATTAAAAATATTTCACTTTAAAATTTTAGTGGGCTAAAGAAATTTTCACTATTGTTTTTTTTCATATTTTAAAAATTTCCAATTGTTCCAAAATGATTTTAAATCAACATAATTTATTTTGCAATTGGGGGGGAAATTCTACCTATAATATTTTAAGAAATGGACACCACATTAATCTGGGCCACTTTCATGAATACTATTTTGAAAAATTTAAGGGAAAAATTTGGCCCAAAAAAAAGGGCAAAGTCATTTTACATGATTTCTACCATTAAAGCTGTCCAATCCTATTTAATAAATTAGATTTTGACCTTAACCTATACAAATGGCACACTGCCTATTATATGATTTTTTAAATTATTTCAACACCATTAATTTAATGAGGTATGAAGTTTTTTTTCAGCACAAGCTTTGATGACTTACATTTAATGAACCAAAACTGACAACTGTGTTAAATAAGCTCACTGCAAGGGGCCTTGTTGACAAAAATGATAAAAATTTAATAGTCAATAATGTATGCACAAAAATGAAACATACTTTAAAAATATAGTCATTTTAGCCCTTATTTCTGTAAATTTAGTTTTATACATGTACAAATTAAATAATGTCTTGGTTCAACACATTAAGTAATACATGTACAATTACTGTAATTGTGCTTAGTTAATTATAGACCTACAAACTTGTCTTTTGTCTGACAATTTTGACCAAAGAACGAAAAGTGATTTGTGACAAAATAATCTACAATCCAAACTGACTTCTATATCTATATGTAGATTAACGTCACACCTGTGTAGAAAGTTTTATTTGACTTACTTCAGACGTTATGTCAGCGTAAATCTTTAAATACCATTTCATGATAAAACTAAATAATCTTGATAAGTCTAACCTTAGATACACGTATTGTAACAATTAATGGTTAACACACTTTTTTTGTTAAATCTGCAGGAGCATGCAGACTGGCACATTAAAAGCCTGAGCCCACAGTATGAGGCATTTGATAAGTTAGAGGACTTCTGCAGATGTTATTACAGTGAAATTTTTGCATAAAAGTATGCGTCTGATTTGGTAATTCTGCATTTCGTTATTTGCTTTACATTAAAAGAAACTGGTTTCAACTTGCGTTTCATATGAAAGTACGATGTGACATTTGGCAGTTATGTTTTGATAATGAAATTACTTGGATGCTCAGTCACATATATTAGATAACTTGCAACAACGGTGCGTGATTTTATCTGATAATGCAAGCTTCCTTCTAAAATGTTAATGTTTGTTTGTTTGTTTTGGGTTTTACGTCACATCGACACAGTATAGGTCATATCGCGACGTTCCAGCTTTACTGGTGGAGGAAGACCTCAGGTGCCCTTCCGTGCATTATTTCAGGCACGAACGGGCACCTGAGTAGAACCACCGACGTTCCGTGAGCTAGCTGGATAGCTTCCTCAAAAATGTTAATGTACACCAGTCCTGCTTGCACTTTTCTGTATAAATTTTTATCATCATTTAGTTCAATACTGTCAACCTCCATGTGAAAAATTTACTAAGTAAACGTTTCACTGAAAGAAGCCATAAGTGAGTAAAATTTAACAATTGGATGCCGTAACTAAATTATGTTAAACTTGCTTTAAGCAATAACTAAGTAAAAACGAAACTGCGGATTGCCATAAATGCGTAACATTTTCAATGTTCAGGTTAGTACAACTGACACAAACTGTCATGTGGTAACAGCTTTTACATAAATACTACAATTAGCCACAACACAAAAATCAATTAAGGAAGACAATGCTCAAACAGGTGCTCTTCTCATCTCATTAAAGTGATACAAATCAAATGACAATAGCTTTCTAATAGATGATATGGTATAATATTTTACCACAAATATTTCTGTTATTAGTATAATGTTGTGCTTTAACTTAATAAAGCATGCGAATCAATAAAATTTCATACAGGAGCCCAGTCCAGAATACTAGCATTTGATTGGTTCATTCAAATTACAGTTTTAAAATTGACCAATAGGAAAATTTCATTTCCACACTGGTTCCAAGTCTTTATATTGTTTAGATGGTTTAAGCCGAAAATGCTTCTGCAGACCTCCATAAATACTGAATTTACAAAATATTGATAACACAAGCAAGGCTGTTCTATTTGTATCATTAACATGAAAAAAATATAATCATTTAATCAGATATATCAACAAGCTGTGACACCTAAAACAGCATTATCAATATAGGCAGAGAGATGCTATCTATTTTATTCATATTTTTTGTATGTAAAAACAATAAACGGAAAACAACTTTAGAATCCCCATCAGATTTCTTTATTACTATTTGTTAAAGATTTTATCTTTTTAACAATGGTTATTATCAAAACATAGGTGTTTGCAGTCTTCTAATTCTCCAGCAGTGAGGGGGTGGAGGGGGTAGGGGATGGGGGGTTGGAATAGGGGCAATCTTGGCCTCAAAACTTAACACCTCTACTTAAAATAATCAAGTAAATCAAAACATTTGTGAACATAAACTTGTATACATTTTAGCTGGCAGAATGACTAACAAACAATTGTCATTAATGAGAAAAGACGACACTTATTTGCAATAAAATAATTTCATAATACTAACCACATCCCTTTCTAGGGCCTCGTTTTGTCCAGTGTCCATATCCTCCCTGTGAATATATGAGGCCCTGAAGTCACCACGTGACTGCCCGTATCCCCTACCTGTGAGCAAAAATAAAATTGTCCAGATTAATAAATGATCCCTCTGATACTAAAAATAACTTATTTTTCTATTTCTGTTACAACTAAGATTATAACATATAATGTGGCCCTGTCAGAACTGACAGAGCTGGCCAGGCTCTTTAACAGTACCATAGATCTGATATACTGTGTCTAATAACATTTGATAGTCAGGGCTGGTAAAATCTGATTCTGACTTACTTGTCTTAACTTTAAAAATGCATTTCTTTACTTGTCCATATGATATTTATAAAGTAAATTCTGATAAAAATTCACTTCTCAATACAGGCTGTGGGACAATACGGACAATTGATTTTGCCACTCCTGACTGAGTCCTTATATTACATTATCCATGTCCCATTCAATGATATGTTAAAATACATTAATGACATCAAGTCTTCAAACTTAATTCATCCATTCAAAATCAGACACATTTTCAAATCAAACTCAAAATTTTAATTCTTTGTTATAAACTAATAAAATTTCTATTGTTGTAAAACAATTTTTTGAATATAATATTCATCATCATAAAATGCATCCTGGTTTAATAGTTTTAATTCCACACAAAACATAAATACATGTATATTTAAATTTCTTCTTTATACATATTCATAACTTTTTGTGCACATTTTTTTTGCACTGAATTTAAAAGTAATTTTTTTTTTGCACTGAATTTAACAGTAATTAAATACCAATTAAAATGCAATTCATCAAATTTAATACTAAATAGTTTTGCACTGAAATCATTTTTTTAATAACATTATAAACATCACACAATTAGAAATATGTCTAAATGTATGTAAATTGCTCATTGTCAAATTCTATCTTACTTTTAACATCATTTAACCTTAAAAGTGCTGTAAAATAATAAGAAATTAAAAATTTAGATATCTTTTATCACCAAATCTCCTGTAAATGAAATAATCCAATTACATAAAGTTTTTCAATTCACCATATAAGTGGTTAATTAACTGTATATACAACGCCCAAGTAAGTGAAGATAAATGAAAGTAAATAGAAATTATATCAAGACAATACTAAGATAGAGTAAATGATAAATAACACAAGATTACATCTTTGTTATATAGACACATGTAATGTTTTATCAGGGCTCGGGAAATTAAAAAAGTACCGTATTCAACCCAAAAATGGCCACTCATTCACAAAAATTTATATTGTAAATTTACTGCATATGTTTCAAGTCAACATCAACATAGTTATAAAAACTGATCAACATCCCTCACTTTATTAAAACAGGAAGGAATATTGGTCTTCTGTTCACATGTTTGGTTTTGTTGGTCCTGTACTGTTTTAAGTTTGTCTTTTTTTTTAATCAAATGTCCCGCTCAAAATTATTTCTGGAAACCAGTTTTATAATGCATATTACTAAATAATTCAACAACAGTTTTATATAATCTGCTGTTAAAAAAATAGTCCAATCTTAAAAGTGTCAAGAATGATGTAAAGGAGTGACTTTTTTTGGATGAATTACGGTGCTTGTCACATTTAGTTTAATGGTAAAATATGTTTACAATTCAAAAGCAGAAAGATATGTGATTAAAAAGAGGCAGGTCAGGAAAGAAATGACCTAATGCAAAATGGAAACATGGACAAAAGCAGACAAAACTTCACATCAATTAAAAGCTCGTTAAATCAACAGCACAAACTAAAAATCTGAAAGCTTCAGACACACGCCCCCCCTTTTTAATGTATCAATATTTTCAAATAAAATGCTTTTACTTAACTCTCCATTAAAATGTTGGCAACTTCAGACACAACACATTTTATATTCTTCACACAAAAATAACATTTTAATATTTCTTCGGAAACTAACTTCTATTTCAGAAATTTAAAATAAAAAGCAAAAACTGCTAAAAAATAATATCAAATTATATATTTTATAATTTCTTTCACAGAAAACAATTAGCAGTAGTTCATTAAAAGAAAAATTCAGCCCGCCTTAATTATATATTTACTTTTAAAAAGAAATTCATCCCGCCTTATAAGAGGGTCAAGCAAAACTGATGATGCAAGTGCAAAAAAGAGGCACTGACTTATAGGGGATCATGTCTTACACACGAATAAATACTGTAAATTTAAAAAAAAATGTTTTGCAGTAGATAGATAGCCAAAATAAAATGGAATACATAAAATTATCTAACAATTAGTGTTTCTCTTTTTTTCTTCTTAAATTGCAAATTTCTATAAATAGTAACAATTAGTCAAATCTGACACAATGACATAAGAGTAGCAGCATCCCAATCTGTCATGCCATACATCAACATGTGACTATAATTCATAGATTAGCCGCGTCATGACAAAACCAACATAATGGGTTTGCGACCAGCATGGATCCAGACCAGCCTGCACATCCACGCAGTCTTATCAGGATCCATGATTGTTCGCTTACAAACCCTTAACAAGTAGAGAAACTGATAGCGAACAGCATGGATCCTGATCAGACTGCGTGGATGTGCAGGCTGGTCCGGATCCATGCTGGTCTCAAACCCATTATGTTGGTTTTGTCATGACGCGGCTCAAATTACTACCATATACAGCACATTGTGTGGTTGCTGGTTTTTATATCCTTAATAGTTTTTTATAGAGTCACTAAGGATGTTTCACAGACATGTAAAAATGTTCAAAACAACTTCAATTCAACTTGTGAAATAAAATCATTCCTAGCTTCAAAAACCTAAAAATTTAGTGGTATTGTTTGTGGTAAGATCAACTTAACATTCATGCATTTTTAAAGTTACTTTATGAAATTTCATGCCGTTTTATTTATAAAATACATGTATAAGTACATACAGGGATCATGCAAAGTTATAAACATTAATTTTGTTTGGTATTTATTTAGTTATTATGATTATAATAGTATTGACTTGTCACTAATTTTGATGTTAATGGTAATTCATATTCTTGGCCAATTCCTCTAGTATTATTCAGTTATTTCCACACAATATTTGTGTACACCTCAATCTTGGCCAATACTACACTTCCCCATGATGCATATCTGTATTTTTTTTATCTTTTTGATTTTATTAAATTTAGTTTGTTTGCCATTCCTACAGATATATAATGCATATATATATATATTTCAAACTGTCATCCAAGTTTTCCCATGCTTGTAGAATATGTAGTTATATCTGGATTCATTCCACATTCCTCGCTTTTATGGATGGGTTTGCAAATTGGCAGCATAGTCATAGTTATACCTGTATCAACCATATCAAATCCTTCTTGCCCATTGGTCAACATATTTGTTGTTAACCCCGCCTCCATACTGTTCTTCATGGAACGTCTCAAGGAGTTTGAAGAGCCCGCGTAAATGTTCCCATTTGAAACAGACCTCATTAAAGGCAAGGTGGAGCTACTGTATTCGTATCCAGCATTTTCTTTACCTCCTTTAGACTTCTTTACGCTGTTTTTATTCGAACTGAAAGTGAACCATTTCTTCCCTTTCTTGTTCTTACGTGCTGTTTTTCCATCCGGATCGAAATTTTTCCCGCTCCAGGTTCCAAATGGCGTCCCTGCCATGGAATTGGGTTTCACATATTGATTACTTTCTAACCGGAAGGCTTGTCTGTGGGAGTAATTATTCCCTAAGTCTGGAAATCCTGCATAGCCAATTGTCTGGACATCTCGCCATGAGTCCCGGGTTGGGGATGGTGTTCGGTCTCTTGGTTTACCACCAGTTGCATAATATTCATGAATCCATCGGCTCGCTTTTTGAGGAAATGTAAAACAACTTACATACAGTAACATTAATTAAATATACCTTTAAAATGTGAAGATTTTTAGGAGAGATTCTACAATTAAGGCGAGTAATGACTTCCCTTTTAATCTTTGACAAGTAACCTTCAGCAAAAGCTGTAAATCTTAACACAAAATAGACCCCTAAAATAATAAACTGCATATTTCATTTTCACTTTAAGTGACAAAAGAAATGTGGAGTGAAAACCATTGACCCTGCTTTCCTCACTATTTTAGTTTTAATTTTAGTATAAAAACTTTCAGAAAAAAAAAAGACAAAAATTAAGTAAAAGACGAAAACATTACATAAAACAATATGGTGTGAAGTGCGAAGTGAAATTAAGTGCTGAACGTAAAAAGCGAAAGCAGTGTGAAGTGCTGAGTGACAAAAGAAAACAAATATCTGACAAAGAAAAAAGAACCATAAATATCCATGCACAATACACAATGTTAATAAATTCATACATTTATATCATTTGTTTGTTTTGTCAGATTGTCAAGGAAACATAAACCGTTTCCTTGGTTACTTGAAAAGTTGAAGACCAATTGAGCATTAGGAGCAATGGGCACCTAAATTCTAAAAATGTCCTTTTTAACGAAAGAGATCGCCATATGGCAACGGTGTCGGCCTCTCAACCTAGGGATAATGGATCTGAGTCCGGTTGAAACTGTGTTACCTCATTACAACACCGGAATTGGTTCATTCCTAGAAGCAGACACTCAAATGTGTGTTGCCTAAAATGACACAAGAACTGGTTCGTTCTTTGAGGAACACTCGTGTGTTGCCTCAAACAAGTTACAAGAACTTGGCTCACAATTTTGTAAGCCTTGATAAATATGTTTAAAGTATCTTTTTTAAAATTAATTATCTTTGTGGTCATTTAAGGGTAATGCGAAAAAACATACTGTATCTGAACATGGATTTTTATGGTGAATAGGTAAATGACATAAAATATAAAATGAATCACACTGATTTAAACTCATTTCTTTCTTTTTTTATCTAAAGTAATATAGAGAATATTACATGAAAATTACATAAAACATTTATCCATCATGCCTGTATTCTTGCTAGCAGCTGGTTTAATCTTTAGGAAAATGTGAAATGCTCAAAAGTACATTTCATTTTTTGCTAACTTACATTTCTGCATCGCACAATGTAAAATTTGTCTCCTTATATCCAAATGTTTTTTACGTTCCAAAATTAATCAGTTCTTTTTGTGCCATAAAACAGTCATATTTTATCAAAAGAAAATCAAATTTCTTAGGAAGCATCAATTAGAATCCTGTTAAATTTCTGTTGTTGTTGTTTATTGTATCTTGTTTTATCTCAAATCCAATAAGAAAGAAATGAATTTTAAATCTGTAAACAATTGAATTAAATAGGTAGGGGATAAAACTGGGGTGTTTTAAAAATATGGTTTCTGGTTAAATATACCACTTATCAACAAAGATTCTCCAAAATGTTCCACACAAATTTTTGTATATATACTTTTTTTTTATTTTATTTTTTTTTTCAAACTAAAATCATACTATCCAGCACTGACTGAGAAAGGTCTACAAAGATCTTGTTTTGTGTGTCTAGCCTTTACCCTGTTGAATTTGTGTAATGGACAAGCTCTGCTTTGAATTAGATTCCACTGAGGTTTTTGGACATGACAGGACTGAAAATATTTTTTTTTGAATTTTGTTCCATTTGATGTATGTCTAGAACAATAGCTTGTGTGCAGAATTTCAGGTCATTTGCTCACTCATGTCATGTTTTCTTATTATGAAAAATTACATGAATTTGAATAGCATTGAAAAACTTTTCACTCAAAGCATGCTTAGAACAGCCCAACAATATGATTTTCAAACCATTTTTAGTATAAATTTTAATTATCTTTTATATATCGTTCTGTTTTAAGCGCCCTCGCTGATCTAAGTAAGAAATTCAAATTTTATGTCTTTAGGCTTTTGGACCTCAGTGGAGTTTCTTTAAAATACAAAAATTGAACAACCGACAGAGTAGAGCCTGGTCAGTAGCCTGGCTCTTTATCTGATGGCAAAGGCATGATCACTTCTGTTTCAAATGGTATCAAAGTAAACATCATTCATGCATTTGTTTGATTATTTAATTAGGTTTACTTTCTTTATGATATAAACTTTTGTTTGGAACTTTTTTTTTTCAGAATTCTTTGTTGATAAGTGTTTGTCAATAATAATTTTGGTTTGTACCATTTATAGAGGTCATCATTCCTGTAAGAACTAACTTTTAATGTACATTATCATTAACATATTGTTTTCCATTGTAAAATTTTGAAAATTGTATTATTTTTTCTGTTTCAATTTTGTTGGTTATTTTGTTGTTGTTTTTTTCTTTTGGAGAAAACAAAATATGGAGAAGAATTCACACATGTTATATTTATTAGAATTGTTTAATAAATTCGAGAAAAAAAGAAGCCTAAATTATGTTATGCTCAAAGATGAAAAGAAAGCCAAAGCTTATATGTCAAAAGCAGTACGATCTAAGTTGTCTCTTTCAATGCGATTGTATTTAAGATGTATAAATATTTTCAAAAAATATTTTCGCGCTGAAAATCTATTTTTAGTCCTATCTCATAACAAATAATGAAAGAGACACTTTCAAAGACCATCTATATTTTTCTCTCTATGTGTACAAACCATCATTAAATCTGCCCGTCTCCAAGAGTTTGGTGGATTCGCCCATCCTCTTTTCTTGGAGACGCGACTCGATCGGAGGCACATCGTTATAGGGATCAACGTATCTATTTGTCTCGCGTATGTTTAGAGACTTGCCATAAGGAGGTTCCGGCGCAGGTCCACTTGGAGGGGGCGGAATGTGTCGGCTGAAATGAAAAAGAAATAACAATAGCCTAAATTGTTTGCCATCAATTGCGGTCATAAAGTATTAACTGAGCATCAGGTGTATGAATGAGTAAGAAATCAAATATGTGGTATGAAGCAAACATTTCAAATTTGTAAAAGTAATAGCTTGTGATTGCCAAATATTTATATATAGGTAACTTATGGCTTTAAGCTTGTGCAAGACTGCAAAAATAAATAATGTCAATTAAAATGATCAGCATAAAATTGTTGATTGGTTTGAAATTGTAAAAGTCATATTTTATAACTTTTGTATGCATTTTTGTTCATTTTTTTTTCTTTGTGGCTTAAACTCAAACTAAGGATTTAAACATTAAATGAAACCTTCTATGTCACTGTATATATGCTGGTGCAAAAATGGGCATGAAAGATGTTGCACTATTCATAATCTCTCATGAACAGACTCAAAAATAGTCTGCCATTTTCACCCTTTTTTAAATATTCTTGAGAGTTCTGCCCTTTTACAGATTCTTTTTTTGTTGGGTTTCATGTCACACCAACACAGAATAGGTTATATGGCGACTTCCTAGTTTTACTGGTGAAGGAAGACATCTGGTGCTCCTCTGTACATTATTTCAGGCACAAAAGGTCACCTAAAGGCCATTTCCAGATCTTTATAGAGTTGTGTCACTTCAATTCAACCAAACAAATTTTGAGAGTGAAAAATAAACAAAGTAAAAAAGGTAAGTTACTCACTCATAAGGTGCACGTCTGCCACCACCTTCACCTTTGGCATGTAAAATTTCATCAACTATATCTTGTGCCTGAAATAAATAAGTCAAAATGTTATACATAAATTTTTTTTTATTATTTACCCTCTTCTACACAAATGAAAGGAAATCATGAAAACTTGCATCACTGTCTTCAAATAGTGACAATCACAGAATTTCATACATACAAATAAAAGAAATAATACAAAGGGCTTGTCATCAATATTCAAAACAAAGGGAAATAACTCTGTACAACATAATAAAATTGAAAATTACCAATAACTACATTACATCTATCATTTATCCTTAAAAACATCAAATTATATATATAATCAGAGGGCTACATTATTGTTCCTCTCATTCTTCATTTAGCCACAAAAAATAATTTTCCAGGTCATAAGAGACAAAAAATGAAAATAATCAAGTATTAACTGTAACTTATTGTTTCTATAGCCAATTAAGTATCAATTAGTGAGCATGGACAGTCATACTGGCAACCTAATGCTCCTGGATATCAGACACAAAATACGGCAGCTTTAAAACATATTTGAGCTGTGTCACTACAAAACCAACATAATGCGTTTGCAACCAGCATGGATCCAGACCAGCCTGCGCATCCACGCAGACTGATCAGGATCCATGCTGTTCGCTTACCAACCCTTAAACATATTTAGAATGATAAAAATATTTTTCTCATTTTTATACTACATTACAGGTGTAATTTTTTATGTCATTAGTTTTTTATCTTGCCTACAGGTCGCACTCTATCTTCCCATGAAATATAGGGCAACGATGGTATAATAATTAACAAGGTTGATTAATCATTGATGACACGTTATTAAGAAAAACATTCATTTTATACAATCTCAAAGGTTAAGGAACGATATTTGGATAATTGGATATTTCGGTAGTTCTATTTTCTTCATTGCTGTAACCTATATTTATATGCAGGCAAAAACGTCAACTAAAAGCATGATTTCAATGAAAACTAAAAACACAATTTCAAAGAAAACCGTGTAAATTTCATGGGAATGTAACACTGATACATCTCTATCAATTTACAAAATAATATGAGTGTTGCCGGGACATCTTTTTATTAATAGTCACAGTTTAAGTTTACGAAATATTTCAAAGTTACTCATCTGTAAACATATTTGGTACAGTAATATGTAATTATATATGTATGAATGAACTTGGATATTATGATACACTGGTGATATTTTGTAACGAAACCTGCAATGTTTAACTGAAATTTATAGCCTTTATCAGAAACCCTTGAAAAATGTATATGTTTTCAGTTTATGACAAATTTAATGTACTTTAGGAAAGTTAGAAAGTTAAGTTGTTAAAGGGAATGAAAACAGAAGGAATTTGAAAACATTCAACTGTTTTCATATTGTTTTTGGGCTTTGTGCCAGCTTTTACAATAAATTATAATATAATTGTACTGCCGGGCATTTATTTGAATTATATACAGTTACCTAGTTTCTCTGTATTTCCCTGCAAGTTATTATCAACTTCTCCACATTAATGAATCCAAGGTAAAATAGTGTTACAATAAAATTGTCACAGGAAAAAACCATGCTTCACCATCTATATTTGGTCAGTCCTTATTGAGGTTAATTGGACCAACTCAAAATAAAGACAACCACTTTTAAAGCTGCATACCTCCAGAGGAGCCAAAATATTTCAAGAAAATTAAACTTGAGTAAAATGTACAAAGAAAAGAAAATTCAAGTAATAATTTACATGTTATATGCAATTAAGGACTGATTTTGCAGTATTTATCACCATATTTCTACTGCCTGACTAACATAGTAAGGGCTATTTTTTTTTGTATATTTTGACTTCTTTTTGGTAATTTACGTTGATTGCAAGTACAGTTTGCAAATTGTAAATTATTTTCTTTGTTCACTTCACAACATTATATACTATTAAATACATTTTTAAAATTTTCATGAAAATTAGCATGAATCTGGAGGCATGCAGCTTTAAAACATTTACGCACAACATAAAAACTGTATCAAACTGTTATTCAGGGGTGGCAAAATCAATTGTCTGTATTGCCCAGGTTGACCCATTGCCTGCACCAACAAGTGGAAATTTCAAGAATTTACCATATAAATATCATATAGACAAGTTAATAAATGCTTCAGATAAAAACTGACAAGATAGTCAAAATCAGATATGGCGGGTCCTGCAGTTATAAAGGAGAAAACTTACTGGTGCATTGACACTCTGAAATATGTGCATATCCGACGGGCCGTTTTTCCGTCTCGGATCATCGATGATCGTGAATAATACCAAATTGTTGTATGTTTCCCTCTTGTCATTCTTTAACACGGCTGTAGGTTCGTGTACACCTGATAACGGAAATCTCTCCAACTCATCCTGAAAAAAAAATATAAATATATATATATTTAATCTTTTACATTTTTGATTAATGTTTAAAGAAGCTCCACCAAGGTTTTTTAACATGACGGGGTTGGCGATAATTTTCCAAGATAATTGTTCTGTTTGATGTAGTTCTATACGAAAAACTTGTGTCCAAAGTTTCAGATAATTCGTTCTGTCCGTTTTTCCAGAATAATAATTCTAATTGTGAAAACTGACCCAACCCTTTTCACTCAAAATCAGGCTAAGAATAGCACAAAAGTATGATTTTCAATTTATTTCTGAGTACATTTCCCAATTATCTTTTGCATATGTTTCTGTTAATAAATGCCCCAGTTGATCTATGTAAGAAATTCAAAATTTATGTTTTTAGGCTTTCAGACCTCAGTGGAGTTTCTTTAAGTAATTGCACCCCTATCGTCCATTTTTCTAATTTGTTTGTATATTTCCAGGTTTACTAACAGAATATGAATTTTGCAGTTGCCCTTAACATTTGACCTTTGGAATACCATTTCACGGCTCTTTAGACCGAGTTTCAAGGCCACTTAAACTTTTTCCTTCCCCTATAAGTGAACAGTTCTATGCCATAATGCCATAACCAACTCCCCTGCTATATGAAATTCGATATCAAACTTCTAATGAGAACAGCAAAAAGAAGCTTTACACCATCACAGTCCCCTATTTGGTGCCAAATGTCACAGGGTGCAAAAAACCTGTGACCTCAGAATAGCATTCTGTAGTTTTACTGATTGAGCTTGCTGCTCGCACATTTTCTTCCTAATAAGAGCACAGTTCCATACAGGGAAATGTATAAAATAGTTACACATGTGAATATCACTGTCACTTTTACATGGAATTATATTCGAATTTTACTTTTTGCACTATTTTTGCTTTCCTTTGGATGAAGTTCAAATTTAAAATATTCAAAAAATAATTCTTGGAAGACAAGCACATACCCCATTTCCTTTGTCAATGACAACAATATTTCTTCGTTCCACGACAAGCATACATCGCATTGTCCAAATTCCTGTGGAACTTTCCATCTGTTTAAGTTTTGTGAGGCCATCTTCAGGATGAGTAGTACCTGTAAAAAGTTAAAGGTCAAAGGTTAAGGTCAAACTCAGGGCAAGGTCAATCTCAAGTCAAGGTCAAAATGAGGTAAAGGTCAGCTTGAGTATTTTATTCCTTGCAATTCAAGCAATCAGACCAAAATGTCCACTTGTTTGTTTTGATAAAATGATCGAATTAATGATCATATTATATTTTACATTTATCTGGGGAATGATTTAATCAGAGTCTGAAGACGATGGCAATATTTCTCATGCTTTACCTCGGCTCAAATCAAAATAACTAACTAATTTCAGATTGTTCCAGGCCACACTGTATATGTGCATGGAACTCAATCTCAGACATATTATTGGCAATGAGTTGTCTCTAAGTATTCCTGTATTTTGCAAAGATATAGTAGAATGTTAAGACAGATTGCACATTTGACCTATGTATTTTATATCAGTACTTCTTATAAACTTCTAAGGTTTGTACATAAAACATTTATATCGTGGAATGGAGGATATATGGCAGTCTTAAAACCTTACACACACTATAAATTTTAAACTGTTCAGATTTTTTTTTTTTGCAACCTTGACATTCATTTGATAAACGATACTCCTCTTCAGTTGTCTAAGAAGGCAGGTTATCTCTGAATATTGTATAGAAGGTTATGTACTAGGGCAATGCATGATTAACACTAGATCAACAAAAGAATGCCAGTTGTTGTTTTTTTTCAAGTATATTGTTCAACACAGAATTTTAAATTCAAATTCAATGCATGTAGATTAATATCTTAGGTTATAAGTTATATAAGTGCTTTTTGGCAGTCAAATTATTTTTCTAACTTTACTGGTAGAGTAATTTGCCTCAGACAGCATTATGTTTGAACTATAGCGAAGTTCAAAAGGATCCCAAACTTGTCTCCATAAGCATTCCTTTTTACCAAGTTGATCATTCTACTGTGAGTATTGTCTGGAACCATTAAAATGACGGATTGACAGTTCACTTCTATATTACGCCAAAAAAATTTTGCATGTGGTGGTATAATAATTCAACATCCGTGGATGAATAATTTCTCATCCCTTAGTCGATTGGTCAGTAACTTTAACCAAATTTCGACACTGCATATAAAACTTTTTGCCAATGTACAAAAGAGCCCATAACCAATTTTTTGTATAAAAAGTGGATATATTTATTTATTTACCTGATTTACTTGTGTATGTAGCTAAATGGTCAACCTCAAACATTGGGCCGCTACTGTCCTGCATTCCCATATCAAAACTGTTCTGTTCTGTAAATATAAACATATATAAACATATTACATAATTCATCCCCATTCTTCACCTAGGATAGTAAATAAAATTTTAACTTTTTTTCTATAAATTAATAAATAAATAGCATTTCCAGACCTCAACAGCTATGTATTTTAATAAGTTAGATCTAATGGATATAAAGTAAGGGAATTTTGTAAAGTCATTGGATATTTTATTAAAGTGACATAATGCTAATTTTTTCATTGTACATGTTGTAAAGTTAAGCTGAATTGATGATCTATTTTCTATAAAGATAATGGCTGTAAGTATAATAGTGATTGACCAACAGTTGATATTGGAAAATATTTAAAATAAAATATATAAACCTGCCTAAAATATAAAAAGACTGCCCTACTCTATTTATAAATCGAAAGTCACATGTAAATATATGTTATCCGGAACTCAGAAAATTTTGGTTTTTCCCAGCTTATCCGTAGGTACATTCAAACTTTTATCGATATAGCTTTACGGTGCTCTATTTGTCACAATAGATTAGTCAACCTGCTTATTTTCGAAGCTGTAACTCAGTAAAAGTTTGTTTGAACCTACGGATTAGCTGGGGAAAAAACAAATATTCTTAATTCCGGAGTAAGTATATTTCTAATGGATATTTACAGAAATTACCTTCGGCTATGTGAGTTATTTATTGTTCATGTGATTAATGTAATCTTATTTTGACCTTCACCTATTCACTCACTATAAAACCCTTTGATGGGAATATTATTATGTCACTTTATGTCACTTTAACATTATTGAACACAGCATGGAATTACCATATCATGTAACTCTGTGGGCCATTTGTCACATTATGTAATGGGAATTAAAGGATCTCAATGCAAAATTGAAATAAAATTATAATTTCTACAAATTCATAAGTGTGGGAAAATAAATTTTAATTCAAAATCATAAGGCGTGACTTGTATTTCTAGCAAAATTTGTAAAGATCAGGTTGTTTACTGATATTCAGATATAAAATGCATTCATGGAATAATTTTTGTGGAAATTTGTCTTGACTTTCAGTGTAGGTTTATTAAATTTGTGGTAATTATCTGTCTTGTTTTTTTTTATATAGTATAATTATGCAAGTACACTATCTTGCCTTAATTTCTTTAATGGACTTGTCCATTGCTATGAACTTGAAACAGTCCATTGTTTATGTGTGGGATATCAATAACCTATGTATCGGTTTTGTTTTTACACTTACTTTCCTTAATTTTTATAATGGACTTGTCTTGCTATGAACTTGGACCAGTCCACTGTTGAAGTGAGGGATATCGATTTCAAAATTCTATCATTGCAGAGCCTAGGTATATAGGCAGGACCGTACAAATTTTCAGACTAGTCTGGCTTATTATTAGTCACCATACTTCAGTTCCATGATGCTTTTTTCCAGTCCTTAAGTGTTGAAGACTGAATACTGCTAAAGCAAGTGCTTAGGTGGGCACTAGATCTAACACTATTTACTATCTTTCATAAACAGACTGTATTGTTCACTTTTTATATTTTTCATTGCTTCCAAGGATCTAATACTCCAGAATGGTTGCCATTACCACTCTAAAAGTCAATTGGGGCTTATCACAATCAACAAAGCCACTACTTCGACTTAGCAATTTTTTACATTTTTCCTACAAAATACACCATATTATAAAACTGTGATATCTTTCTTATCTAAATCTAATTTACATGTATGTCATAAAGCAATATTATGCTCATAAAAAGTTGCGGATAAATTTCACAATAAAGCCTGGCTTAAATTGCAAAAAAAAATAAAAACACTACTGAACATGTAAGGCAAATCTTTGAGTCGAGCTGACCTGGTTTTGGGGATTTTTTTAAGATTCAAACGTAATATTGGAATTACACAATGTACTTAAAAATTCTGTCAGCTGTGAAAAGGCATTTTTCCGACCTTCATAAATGATTTCATGCAAACAAAATCTGTATTTTTGACTAAAAAGTAAAATTTCACAAAATATAAATCTTACCTATATCATCTACACCATTATGTCTTCTGTAACCTTGGTCCCTGAAACGACACAAAAAACAACACTTATATTATCTATATAGCATCCTTTATTGACAGTATTTTATACCATTTTTATTACCATTTCAAAGTTACCAGGCATAATGTCAATTTCATTGTTATTTAACTGCTATTGTGTCATCTTCTGAAAAAAATAACTATCCCCTTTTTTACCCAGAATAAAAAATGCATCAGTCATGTATAAGACGGAGAAAAAAATACTTAATAAAGCCACTGTACTTTAATAAGGTGCATACAAGTTTATAATAGTAACAGACAAAAATTAATACAGATATGTGACAATGTAACAAACAAATATTAATACAGATATGTGACAATGTAACAAACAAATATCAATACAGATATGTGACACTGTAACATATGTAACAGACAAATATTAATACAGATATGTGGCACTGTAACAGACAAATATCAATACAGATATGTGACAATGTAACAAACAAATATTAATACAGATATGTGACACTGTAACAAACAAATATCAATACAGATATGTGACAATATAACATATGTAACCTTTTTACCCAGAATAAATGCTCAGCACGTATAAGAGTAGACAAACAACCAACTTAATAAGCGCGTATTTATAGTGGATACAAGTTCATGAGAGGCTGTTCCTGGAATTTGTTAAAATTTTAATGTATTGTAGTGATGCCACTGTAACATACAAATATTAATACAGATATGTGACACTGTAACAGACAAATATTAATACAGATATGTGACACTGTAACAGACAAATATTAATACAGATATGTGACACTGTAACAAACAAATATTAATACAGATATGTGACACTGTAACAAACAAATATTAATACAGATATGTGACACTGTAACAGACAAATATCAATACAGATATGTGACAATGTAACAAACAAATATTAATACAGATATGTGACACTGTAACAAACAAATATTAATACAGATATGTGACACTGTGACAGACAAATATTAATACAGATATGTGACACTATGTAACAAACAAATATTAATACAGATATGTGACACTGTAACAGACAAAATATAATACAGATATGTGACACTGTAACAGACAAATATTAATACAGATATGTGACACTGTAACAGACAAATATTAATACAGATATGTGACACTGTAACAGACAAATATTAATACAGATATGTGACACTGTAACAAACAAATATTAATACAGATATGTGACACTGTAACAAACAAATATTAATACAGATATGTGACACTGTGACAGGCAAATATTAATACATATATGTGATACTATGACAGACAAATATTAATACAGATATGTGACACTGTAACAGACAAATATTAATACAGATATGTGACACTGTAACAGACAAATATTAATACAGATATGTGACACTGTAACAGACAAATATTAATACAGATATGTGACACTGTGACAGACAAATATTAATACAGATATGTGACACTGTAACAGACAAATATTAATACAGATATGTGACACTGTAAGAGACAAATATTAATACAGATATGTGACACTGTAAGAGACAAATATTAATACAGATATGTGACACTGTAACAGACAAATATTAATACAGATATGTGACACTGTAACAGACAAATATTAATACAGATATGTGACACTGTAAGAGACAAATATTAATACAGATATGTGACACGTAACAGACAAATATTAATACAGATATGTGACACTGTAACAGACAAATATTAATACAGATATGTGACACTGTAACAGACAAATATTAATACAGATATGTGACACCGTAACAGACAAATATTAATACAGATATGTGACACCTGTAACAGACAAATATTAATACAGATATGTGACACTGTAAGAGACAAATATTAATACAGATATGTGACACTGTAACAGACAAATATTAATACAGATATGTGACACTGTAACAGACAAATATTAATACAGATATGTGACACTGTAACAGACAAATATTAATACAGATATGTGACACTGTAACAGACAAATATTAATACAGATATGTGACACTGTAACAGACAAATATTAATACAAATATGTGACACCGTAACAGACAAATATTAATACAGATATGTGACACTGTAACAGACAAATATCAATACAGATATGTGACACTATAACAAACACATATATGAAATTCTTACAAACATATATAACCCTAACCCTATGCCAGTTTGACTATCATAAATTGTCCTATTCAATAAATATTTGAGACATTCTTGGAAATTAATTTGCTCTTAAAAGTACCCAAGTACCTAACAAAAATGTTAAATAAAATCAAGATGTCATTATCAGTTTGCATAACCCACATGCAACCCATCTCTAACCACAAATATCTCTCACTGGTTTCAGTACAATACAGACTTAACTCGATTCAACTTTCAGAACACTTTAACTTTCAAACCTTCATGTCACCTTTCAGTAGCAGTTGGAAACATAATACTAGGATGAATTTGTAAACATCAGGCATTTGATCGCAACAATGACGTAACTCGTTCTTTAAATCAGTCTAGTTAAACCCATTTTGTACTATCACCCTCGGCATATTTTATTCATACATTGTCATGCTAACCTTTAACAATGAATTCATCATGTTTTATAAACATATAAAATATATGTATAAATCATGTTTTTTTTCTTTGAAATATAACACAGTCTGGCTATAAAGCATAACTGTAATAAAATACCAATAATAAAACCAAGAGTTTCACTTTGTTTTTAAAGGGAGGTAATAGAAGTTTTTAATCACCTGAAAAACGGCACATAGAATAATTTTACTTGAGGGAAAAAAAACCAAGTTACAGTAAGTTTTTTAATAACTATAGGTATCTAAAATATTGTTCATGTATTCACTTATCTTTAACATTAATACTTAATAATAATTTCTTTTACATGCTCTTTTTAAGGACAGATTGTATTTTTTTTTAATTATCTCCCTTTTAATGAAATAACCATTGTGCATGTCATTTATTTCTTATGACTTCAACATTCTGATTCCCTTAAAAAAAACCCAACACATCCATGTATATGAAATATCCAACTTGAAATACAAATGTCAGGTTACAGCAAATAATGAAGCCTATATTATATATATAACACTTAAAAGAACACTTAAAAGCTTGACCAACTAAGATATTCAGCCAACCCTAGCTACGTTATGTTCAGTTCTATCAATTTCATGACTCAGTATCACTTCTATTATTGAATCGCTCCGTCACTATAGCACTTTATCATTTTGACATCTCGTACTTTTCTTTACTATAATCAAACCATTATTATTGTACAACAAGTTAACAGTTAATGTAAAGTATAATTATGTACGATTAAATGACAAAATTAAATTGTTGCTAATTATAATACGCCTCTATGCATGTTTAATTAACAAATTAGCATAACTATGTTTGTTATTTGTCTAGTGTACAACACAACTGGTTATAAAATTTCATTCTCTGCATTATAACCCTCGACATAAGCAGTCCAGTTAGCTCAATAGGTAGAGCGTTAGACTGTGAATCAGGTGACCCAAGTTCGATTCCATGTACAGAAAATTCAGTTCCTTGCGAAAGTGAAGGCAATTAGTACTGGTAAACTGCTTGACAGCGGTAAATTAAATGTGGCTTATTGCCGTGATCCATAGTGAAAACTACCAATACCACAACCACCTTAACCATCGGCCTGTGGGCAGCAACTGACTATTTTCATGCGATCAGTGCAGACTATGATCAGCCAGAACATCTGTGCTGTCTCATCATGGTCTGAACTGTTTGCTATTCAGTCTGTACATATTTTAAAAATTTCCGGAAATTTTTTTTATTGTCCATACTGAAAGATATACAAACAAGTTCAATAAAGATTTATAGCTGAGCTTTCAGACTGGCATTATCCTCTGTTATTAAATTTCAGGGACTTCAATAACCAAACAACTAAAAATTAAGCAGACTGTCTCTTAATACAGTAAGGAAATATTGAGCAGCACTCTGAATATTAAAAGGGAAACCAAATTTTGAAGAATTTTGAAGAAATTGACATTCTTAGTCTTAATACACTTAATACACCCTTAAACTGTATAATTAACTTGCCCTGCTTTAAATTTGGAACAGTCCATTCAAAGATTTTAGGGATTTCAATTTCAAATATACCAAAAAAGAGCTACTAACAGTTTACCACCTGGTCAAACTGCACAGATGTGTAGGCTGGCCTGGTCCTAAAACTCAGGTGGCAAAAGCTTATCCTTTTTGGTTCTTGCACAGTTTAGGACTTACAGCATCAACTTAAGTCATAACAAGCATTTCTTATTATTTTCTTAATGATTTATTTATACAAATAAAAATAATAATCTAGGTCAGTCAGCTAATACCCTCCAATATTAACACGTCCTTAATCCTTCTAAATCAAGAAAAAGAAGTACGTATAATTGTATTTAGCTTAAAACGCTGTGCAGTACAAAAGTTACAATCAACGTTGTAACATTACTATTCGAACATAACTTTGCTTTTCCTTATGCAGTGCCTAAGCGTTAAATCTCCGTCCATTAAAATTTCACGATAAAAATCTTTAATATACATGTAACATCTGTCAGTAAATACCTGAATAATATTTTACCTGTTGCCTCGTCACGAAATTTAAAACAATCCGTCTGGAGTCACTGAACCAAAAATCACAAAACTTATTTTAATCGGACAGAATGTATTAAAACAAATTCGAGAAATGCATTTAAAAACCGCATAAAATAACGTAAATATGAAACTACGTTACCACTACAGTATCTCCATCATTCACGCTGTCCCGCATATGTATATATATAAAAGGTATTTCATTAATATGACCTTCTTTACACACCTGAATTGTTTACTGAACCAACCGTTTTATTTATATATAATTCTATACAAACTGTTTACAATAGATGGTGAAAAAAAGAATGATTGAACTTGATCTAAATTATTGTTATACTACTTCTTTAAATACACCAATACCCCTACATGACACTTGATATCATTTGGGATGCAACACGTTTTGGTTGTTTTTACATTCATTTGAACAATAACGTATTGAAAATGCCAGTCGACAAAACCGGCTTTTTTTCCAGGATTTCAAATCATACTGACACTACAACTTTACATTATGACATTACTGGCGGAAAAAGACCAAAGGTGCCTTTATATTTATTACTTATTATTTCAGGTGCAAAAAAGCACTGACTTTAGACTATCAACTTTAATGAAAGTCCCTTGCATGATTTAAACCCATAACCATAACATAGAAGTGGTTCAAAGTAAGAGGAAGCCTAACCAATTGTCAAAAACCATTAAATTTTATCATTTTTAAGGAAGAATTTTCAAATATGAAGTGACTGAATAGCGAACAACGCAGACCATGATCAGAAAGCAGGCCATGATGTGTCGGCTGATGATCTTGGTCTGCACTAGTTGCATGGGTTGTATCAGTTGCCATCAGCACGGTTAATACTGGCATGCATCAGCGAGAGGCAAGTTTCTTGGCCACATAATTGAATAATACATGTTAAATCTTTAGAGACCTTAACCACATGCACTTATATATCACACATAAACTTCAAAAGTAATTTTTTTAAAACTGCTTTTATTGTGCTGGGTCCATGTGACATTTACCGGTACCACTTTTTATTCATTTACATATAACACACCATTTCTTTGGTGTAATAGACTGAATCTCTTATGTTTTGAAATTCTTCGGCCTTTTCATGAATGACAAGTTTTAGCTTTGTAAAATTTTCATAATCAAAAGCCACACTGAACTGATCCTTGATTAACAACAGATTAAAACGACTAGGAATTTCACAATCAAATTTATCACCTGAGTCATGGTGTGGGTGTTGGGCGGTTTCTCTATTGTATAGAAAATATGAAAGATCAAAATGTAGTATTTTGCATTGATGGGTGGAGTTTAGAAAAAAAATCTATAATTAGAAAACGAACAGCTTTTGACACGCCTAATGATCTATATACATTAAAAGTTTTGTAAAATACTGAATACAGACCACATTAGCAAACATTTAACAGTGTTAGTATATTTAATGCCAGTTTGCTTTATTCTCAACAAATTACCATGCAATTATGTAACCATGTAACTTTACCATGTAACTGATTTAAGTAATTACCATGGAATTATACTTTGTAATTGGATTAACAATTAATTACAATGTTATATTACCATGTAATTGATTTCTAATTACATGTAATTACCATGTAGATTTACTATGTAAATGTAATACAAATAATTACCAAGTAATATTAATTACCATGTTATTGTATTACAAATTAATACCCATGTAACTTTGACCATGCCATGTTATTGGAATACAATTAATTACCATTTAGTTTTACCATTTATTTGTGAAAGGTCTTGTTTATTTTATTGTCACCCCTACTGAAAGGGCCAGCTATTTCTGACTTATGAGACACCTTTTTGCTTGCATACCATGTACCTCCCAACTCCTACCACTACGCCAGGTGGATAAAAATCGGTAACCATTCATTTTAACTACCTCGCAGCCCACGAAGCCGCCATTTCAGAAAGATTCCCATGAGAAACATTCATGCTTCAATTTACGCTCCCCGTAGGGCTCAAACCTTCAACTCTCCATCCAAATGGTGGACACCTTAACCACTAGGCCAATGGTACCAGTTATTTGTATTAAAATTAATTACCATACAGTTTTACCATGTAACTGATTAACAAGTTAATAACCATGTAATTTTACCATGTCATATCATTGCAAACTGCAATTTTTTCACCAGCAAAATAAATGAACATAATCTAAATATTACTTTTTAATTAACAAGTATAATGCTGTACCTGTGCACCCACAATTGAAAACTGAAAAAATTTTCAATATCAGATAATTATTAACTTCTTAGAGTTTTAATAAGCTTTTTTTCATGTCAAAATGTTTCTTTATCTTTTTTTGTCAAAATTTTTTAAATAATTTTATGTATTTGAGTAATTAGCGGTTTAACATTACGCGAATCAGGCGATCACAAAAATTAAAGACTACCTGTATTTTGTCATGAATAACTGTTAAATAAAATATAGGGAGAAAATGAAACCACAAGGCTATTATTTAGTACTTAAAAAAAAACATGACCACACTGGTTCTTTCAAAATACACCTTAAATCTATCATTTAAAAATAACCGTGTTTTACCAAACTTTTACGTTACTTTAAACACCTTATTCTAACTAATAAGGGTGGGGTGTTGTCATTTTGTGTACGACCATATCAACCTGTTACTAATGGTCATTCAACTATTTAAATGTCAAGTTTTTATCTTGAATAATTCCAGAACACAAACATTTTATAATAAGAGTTTTACAGAATGGGTTATTTTGGAAAATTTTGGGGGTGGGGAGGTGGGGATGGCTAAAGAATATCTATTTTTTTTTACAAAAATTTATATATGAGTTTTCAAGAATGGGTCATTTTGGAAAAGTTACCGGAGGCTAAAGAATTTTTTTTTACCTTACTACATCAGCCTTGAGTATAATCGTGTCATTAACTCCCTTTTCTATATTATAATTGATCTGCATCGGCATTATGTCACGTATATATATGCGTTTTATTTCCTATATAATATTATATGTTCAACACGACCATGCACGTATATTCCATGTACAATCACATACACGATATTTTCACTCTTTTTCTCACGTCACCGTGTAATATATCCCATAATTAATCATAATCCAGTCTTTTCACGATCTGACATCCCATCCTTACAACTTTTAACTAAACACTAATTCATTGAGGTAAAATAAGGTATATCTTCAAAATATTATGAATATTTTCAACGAGAAACCACAACTAAAGTGAAAATAAAAACTAAAACTGTATTCCAGATAAACGTTAACCCTCCAATCAGAAGAATGCAGAGACGACGCAGTCCTTCTGCGACATTATCATATAAAACATGTAGAACTGCATCGAATATCCACGTAATTGAATAATAGCCGAGCTAATTTTATTTCATGCAACATTACAGTTTCCGCCCCAACAGAGCAAAACTGATTTACCATCTAGTACTATACAATACTACAACCCAATTAACCATATACAAAACAGTTCTTTTTAGGAATAGAGCAACATGATGTTGCAGTAATGTTAAACTTTAGATATATTCAAGGGAAGAATTTGAGACCACTATCTGGTTTTTTTGCGCGGTAATATTACCGCAAAAATAGCATCAATAAAGATTTCCATCTGATGCATCTATGGATATTCTAACAAATATAAACTATCAGTGATATCAAAATAGGCAGTCTTTTGAACAAGAATAATTCTGAGAAATAATTCTTAGCTTCAGTGACCTTGACCTCGGCTGTATTAACTGCAACCTAACAATACTTGGTGACTACACACCAAATATTTCAGTCACTGACAGATTAAATTTCAAGTTCTCATGACTAAAAATAGAAACATCTATATCTAGTCTCAGTGACCTTGACCTCATTTGACCTTAAAACCCATGCAGGCTTAGAAATCCATGTAAAGTCCTCATGACTAAAAATAGAAACATCTATATTTAGTCTCAGTGACCTTGACCTCATTTGACCTTAAAACCCATGCAAGCTTACACAATCCATGTAAATTTCCATGACTTTAAAAGATAGAAACATCTCTATTTAGTAACAGTGACCTTGACCTCATTTGACCTTAAAACCCATGCAAGCTTAGACAATCCATGTAAATTTCAATGACTAAAAATAGAAACATCTAAATTTAGTGACAGTGACCTTGACCTCATTTGACCTTAAAAGCCATGCAAGCTTAGACAATCCATGTAAATTTCCATTACTAAAAATAGAAACATCTATATTTAGTCTCAGTGACCTTGACCTCATTTGACCTTAAAACCCATGCAGGCTTAGAAAATCCATATAAAGTACCCATATCTCTCCAATAGTTGTCGAATGAAGTGTGATTGGCACAAGTTGGCAACTGTTGTGCTTTCCCAAAACATACCCCCATACCCACTACCCTCTTCTCAAATATCCTACTACACTATACTCTCTTTAGGCATAAGCATCTAACATGTTATTAAAACATTATAAAAATGTTATAAAAACTTCTGTTTGGCCTTTCTAAATAAGGACAATTTTACTCATTTCTGAGGCATAATGTGACTTTAAGAATTAATAATAATTTAACAAAGAACATATAATATTTCAACTACCAGAAAACACCAAAACAATACAAAAATATTAAAAACAGTAAATACTTAACTACAAAAAAAAATTTTGACTACAAAGCTTCTGTAAATTAACATGAATCTTTTTGATGCAAAAGCTTTTGAAAATCTTCAGAATTCTTATTCCAAAAGGTGAATGCTGACAAAAATACAACACAGACAATGTCAAGTTCACCTTGAATAAAGCTCAGGTAAAAAGAACTAAATTAAAACATTATTATTACAGAACAATAAGAGTTTTTCTAGCAACAGGCATCTAGTATAAAGAGGGTGCATCAAACTATTCTCAACTATTGTTGTACAAAGTGTATAATATAAACAAACTAAAATCAAACTAATAATCAACAAGTGTTTCAACTAAAATACAACAAAGTGCACACATCTAAGTGTAAAAGACTAATTTTAACTATAAATACGAAAAGAAATGTGTTCTTAGATGTCCAAGTTTCGAACGAGAGACTGCAAATGTCTAAAATTCAAGCTGAAGACTGATCTGTGTAGGATTCAAACTTAAGACCACAGATAGCAGACACAAAATGCTCAACCTAAGGGATCATACTGTCGGTCAACATGGTTGCAACAATTTCATAAGATTGGCGGTTATCTTTGCATTATGGCTACAGAAACTGGCGATTACATTTTACATCCAACAGTGATAATATAAAGTGTCAATAAAGAATGCAGTAGCAGCAAGGTGGATTTGAACACCATTGTCACAGTCTTGTCCTGTCTTAATCAATATATGCATATATCCCGGGTGTAGATTTTCCAGGGTAAGCCTGGAAGAGAGGCTGGTAAACCCTGGAATACTATGGAAAAGCATGGAATTCCATGGAAATTCATGGAAAATTGGTATTTTTTCCATGCTATGTGGACTTTTTTTGTCCAGCCATTTCCAGCATTGCTGGAATAGGCTGGAAATTGCCTGTACAAAATTTTGGCACGGATTCTGGGCGTAAATGGCACGGAATTGGGATGGAATCATTGCTTTCTGGGCGGACTAAGCACGGAAAAGCAAATTCCGTGTCAGTCCGCCCCACACGGAAAACATTTCTGGGCGTAAAACAAGAACCGTTCCGGGCGGAATTTTATTACGGGCGGAATTTTGTACTTGTACATTTTCTTGAGATAGAATGGGGCAGAATTCAGAACTTTGATTTTTCTGTCGGGCCAAATTTCAATCTTAGTCATTTGAGGTGGAATTTTTTTACACTTAGAATTTTTTGTTTGGAAATTTTCACTGAATACTTCATTAAATCAGTACACAAGAATGGAAATTCAACAATTAAAAGAAAATTGGTGAAATAATCGAAGTGTTATTTATATCTGTTATTTAAATAGATTTTGTCAAACATTATTAATTTTCAAGAGCTAAAATCTAATGCAAAATTTTATTTAATTTTCTATATCACATTGCTTATTACATTACTAAAGATACTGAAGTAAAATGTAAATTGTATGCTATTTAATTAAATTACTACATATCTAAATACATGAGTAATTCTTCCCTGCAGTGTGTATCTATAGATTTTTAATTTCTTGGTAGCATTAAAGCAATTAATTGTTAAATAATTTAAGAATGATATTTTAACTTTAATTTATGTTTTAAATGCCATATAAAATAGTACATAATCTACTAGCAAGTTTGTTTGGAAATTTGTAGACATACATCTAGATTATTTACACTTTACTCTGCCACTTATTTTATTATGTTACAATAAACACATATACTAGTATATCAATTATTGCCATTTAGTTTATGATTGTGTACAATAAACACATATATAATCATTATTGCCCATTATATACATGCACAATTAATGTGTTAAATATAATAACCACTGTGTGCTTGATAATTTCTTACAAGTCAGGATAAATAAATACTACAGACACTAAGGTTAAGATCAGATAAGACTAATGATAAACACTTGTGTTTCCCTCTATCTGATGCATGACTAATCTCCTGATGGGGCATTCTGGTATACTGACCAGACTGTTCCATGTGATTATTAAGGTAGTCTGAGCAGTATACATTTCAAAACAATCAGTTAAGAAGGTAATTGACACTTTGATTCTCTTTCAAAAACTTATTATGATTTTCAAATTCTACATTTACTTATCATTTGATATGTTTTTACACTCAATAAATGTAAAAATAAGATGGTGGGACTGTTTTGATATTTTTGGATAATCCCTGTTTCACATAATGATGGACCTGTCCGTCCAGTTAAACTGTTGAACAATTTGAAATCTCAGATATATGGGTCAGCTGCTTATTGAATGCCACCACAAAGGATCTTGCAAAATTTTGGAGATTACATCTTGTTTTTGAATGTTGTGTACATATTTTGGAATTTTCAAAGAAAACATTTATCTAAATGTGACAAGATTGTGGAAATGTTTGGTTGTTGTAAATGAACTAAGAGTGAACTGAGGGAGGAAGATTATACAAAAGAATCATAGTAAAAAGTTTCAGGTAAACAACTTTTAGATACATTTATGCAAAAAAAGGTTATTATAAACAATCAAAATATATTGTGGCAGTAAGCAAAAATTGTTTCTATAAAATAAGGTTGATAATTATAAAGTAATGTTGATAAAACTATTATTCAAACTACATTTACATGCTGTGAATAATTATCTGATTATTAAATCTAGATGTACATGCATGTATTACCAAAATTATTTGTTTAAAGGTCATGGTCCATAGACTGGCCTCTGTCAGCTTATGTTTTACAGTGCTAAATTTCTATAAGATCTCACATGTTATAATATACATACAATTTAAATTATGAGAATATATAATTGCAGACTGGGCCATTGCAGACTGTGAAAATTTGCCAACTTAGTGTTTATAGTATCAGCAATATTTCACTACCTTGGAGTCTGAAAAGGTAATTCCATGTATTTTTAAATATCTGAACAAACCATTTTTAGAGTACAATTGTTTCCCAGATAATGTAAAGATTATCAATTTTGACACCAAAAGTGTAATTACTAAAGTACTCATAATGGGCAATTTTTTACATCATTTGCTTACTGTGAAATGATGTGGCTATAGTATTTTTGAAACTGCATTTGCTTGAGTACAGTGTTTAAACACCCCAGATGAAATATTATAATGGAACACAATTGTATTTTGCCATAGAACAGAATTTGTTTCCATTCTTTTAAAATCAATTGTATTTTTTGTCCTTAAAGGTGAACGCAACTACAAGATGTGCCTATAGTGTTTGCACAGGACGTTATCTGACATAATGAGGAAACATTGTGGTTTTGATAATCAGTTTGAAAGAAAGTTTTGGTTTGTGACAGACAACATAATAGTTGAAATCAAGGTGATCAAAGAAAGCAGCAGTACCTACAAAAGTCATGTACAGATACTTGCACAATAAAAAAGCTGTTTGTGACACTTGAAGTTAATGTAGGATGTATTCTGTATGTAGACAAAAAGGATATCTTTTATTTGTGAAGAAAAACAAACTGTGATAATTTTCATATCTTAACTTGGATTATTGAAATACAATTAGATGTGATTTTAAGAGAATAATCATATAAAAATACATGTGTGTTTACTCATAAGCTTATAGAGAAGTTTACTACATGAATATTGAATTAATTATTACATATAAACTATAGTTTTAGATGCATATCTTTAATTAAGATAGTCTAAATACAATTGTTTAGCCAGTTATTTAATTATCAATGGTCCAAAGTACATGACAAAATGGTCCTCATTAATTAAATTAAATATAATAAAAAAACAACTGTTTATTGAATTTTGCTCTGATTATTCCATGCCAAAATTATGGCCAAAATTCCGTGCCCAGATTCCGTGCCAGTTTTCCGCACGGACATTTTTCCTGCTCATTTACATATTTCGTGCCAAATTCCGTGCCATTTCCACCCAGAATCCGTGCCAAGAGTTCCGTGCCTAAAATTCCGTTCAAAATTCCGCACGGAATTTTTTCCTGCTCATTTACATATTTCGTGCCAAATTCCGTGCCATTTCCGCCCAGAATCCGCCCGTAAAATGAACCCTTATCATATACTAAAAATTTTAAAGGAATTTTAACTTTCTGGGCGTAATCCGTGCCGAAATTCCGCCCCAATTCCGGGCGTAACATTTCGTACAGGTGGCTGGACATTTGTGGTAAAAGCCTGGAAAACCATGGACTTTACTTCTATGTAGCATGGAAAGTGGAACTTAGATTTTTTTGATGCTGGAAATGTGTTAAATTTTCTCTGAGTATGCTGGAAAAAACTTGTAAAAATTACAACAAGAAATCTTACTTTATATATTCAGCACAATATTGTGAATTTACGAAGAAAATATACAATCATCATTTATTTTAATGCAAGTTACTGTAAATGATTTGAAATTTGACACTTAATACTTTTTATGTAGTTGAAAAAGGGTATCTCAGAAAAAATGTCTATGCTAAAGACATAAATGAATTGATTGTTCAAAATACGTATTATTATTTAAATAAATCTACATGAAGTTATGTACAATGAAATAATATCCATTTAATTACAGGCTTTAAGTTTGAACTATAAATTAATTAAAGTCTGTGATTAAATCATTCAGACACTATAATAATCAAGATGGGATTGCATTGCTTGCCATTTTTAAATTCTAAGAATTCATGTTTTTGGATAACAATAAATAAATAAATAAACAAATCAAAACAGTACATGAAAGAATCTCATATATATTCTATATTAAATTGATCAATATTTAGGAAAATAAACACTACATCCACTGAGATTTTACGCTACAAAGATCAGAGCTCTGATAATAAAACTCATTGACCAGCATTTTCTCACCATCTGGGCATGACTAATTTACTCCACTGCATGGTCATTCCAACAGATCAGGCTGTTCCATGTGATTATTTTGGGGAGAGATAACATTATAAATTTCATATGCAGAATGTGTCTAGAAGAGAATTGCAATCTTTTTTGTACAAAAATTTGTAATGATCTTTAAAATTTATATATCTATTAGCTATTTGATATTTTCTTTTATGCTCAAGGAATATAAGTTAAAATGATTAGTAGATTTAAACCCTGCTTTACATAATGAAAGACCTGTCCAGTAACTGTTGTAAATTTTGAATTCTAAGATATCTGGGTCAGCAAAGAGTGCATATTACAGAGGATGTACTTGATATTTTAGCAGTTTTGGAGATATTGTTTTGTTTAAGATTTTAAAGTGTTTAAGTATTGGTATGATAACAATCTGGGACAAGGAGATATACAACAGAATCACGTATTTATAAACCTTAAGTTACATCAATGCAGAAACAGGTTATATATCAAACTATCAACATTTGTAACAAAAGATCAAGGTTGTTTTTATATTTTCAACTTCATGCATTTGTTTTTCTGATAATTGTTTTTAATCTATACATGTATAATCTGTAAAATATAAATTATTCAATGATTTCTTTATAATGTATATTGTTAAAATGACAATTGTTAGTACAGATCTTTTTCATTTCCTACAAATAAAACAAATTAAATCAATTTGATTAAAAAGGACTAAATGGTACAATCAGTAGTTTTGTACAGCTGAACAGGGTCATCATAATCATTTGTTATTTTACATGTATGTGTTGTGTTTTCAATGGAACAATCTAAAATTACATTTTACATTATACAATTAACTTGCAGGCTGGGACATAAGTGCTGACTGTGAGAATTACCAACAGTGTTTAATAATGATGTGCAGTATTAATCCTGAAAAGGTATATTTTTAAATCTCAATACTTTTTTATTCCATGTCTATTCTTGAAAAAATACATACTGGGTGATAAATTTTGTCACAAATTTACTTAATTCTTATACATGTACAGAGAAATTCTTAAACACTTGTGCACTTTGAAATAAGATATACTGCATTGCTTTAGTATTTTTGAATATGCATAAGCATAGTTAATATTTAATAGTTAATACTGTTGAAACATTAGATTTGATGTTATTAAAAGATACGAAATATAACTGCATAATATTTATATGCAATAAAACATAAGTCATTACCACACCTGTGCTAAATTTATTATGAATTTTATCTTTAAAGGTGAGCACAACCATAAGAAGTTCTAGGAAACACAGGCAGAGGACTGAAAATGGACATCAATAAAAAAAATAGTAATTTAAATAATCAGAAACACTTGAAACAAATTTAAGATTAAAGCAGTTTCTCATTGACAGATTAAGAGCAAAATAATTGCTAAAAGCAAAGTGTTGGATTTATAAGACAACCAGAACCTACCAAACCTGCAGCTGGAAAAAAAATGTTTGTGCTATAGTGAATGTAGGATGTTCTATTCTATATTTGGACTAAAGGATATGTATTAAATTTTGTGAAAGAAATATGTGATCATGTTAAACTAATAAAAATTCCACCCCAAACATTCCTGTGCTGAATTCCGTAAGAGAATTTTACATTTTAAGAACATTCAGGGATGCTGGAATTAGGCTGGATTTTTTTCCATGTTATTCCATCAAGGCTGGACTATTTTCCATGGTAAAAAGTCCAGCCTCTATGGTTGGCAGACACATGGAATACCCTGGAAAAAAATCCATACTTTTGTTCCAATACTCCATGTACATGGAAAAGCATGGAATAAATTCCATGCTTTTCCATGGAAATCATGGAAAATATTCCATGCAGCATGGAAAATGTTCCATGTTTTTTCCCTGTTTTTCCAGCCCATTTTTTCTCAGCTTCAGGCTGGAAAATTTTGTTCCAATACTCCAGCCTCTTATTTTCCATGGAAATCCCTGGAAAAGCATGGACTTTTTACACCCGGGATACCAACACTAAACCAGGCCCAGAGTTTAACTTGACCTGGCCTGACCTTATACTAGTGGTTTATCACCATTACTCCATTAGTTAACACACACTGATAGATATATTACCCAATAACCAATCAATTAGCTTATATATATAATATGAAGGTTGCTCATAAACCTCTGTTTAATGTTATGATTTATGAAAAAAAAAAAATTGCCAGTTTTATGACCAACCCTCAAACTCTTATATTCACAAATGAGGTTTGTTTTTCTTCTTAAAGCAATTAATGTAGAAACAATACTTGTAAAAAGATGTCTCCATAAATTGAACCAGTTATCTTAAAGGGACTCCACTGAGTTTTTTTTTGACATGACAGGACTGGAATTATTTTTCCAATATTTATGTACTATTTGATTTAGGTTAGGACCAATAACTTGCGTGCAAATTTTCAAATCTTTCACTCCAAGCGTTTTTTCCACAATTATCATTTATATTGTGCAAAACGACCCAAAAAATGAAAAATATTGCTAAGCTTTGCACTTAAACCTCACTCAAATTGGGCTAAGAATTGTTTATTGCTAAACTTTGCACTCAAATCTCACTCAAATTTGGCTATGAATTGTAAATTGCAAAGCTTTGCACTCAAATCTCACTCAAATTGGGCTTAGAATTGTAATAAGTTTAATTCTGAATATATTTCTTTATTATCCTCTGCAATTTTTTTCAATTTTAAGTGCTTCACTAATCTTGATCTATGTAAAAATGTCAAACTTTGTTTTTCTACCTCAGTGGAGCTCCTTTTATAACCATTTCATCTGTCCCACCTACAAAACATTTAGTCAAGTTCATATTCCTTTTTGACTAAAAATAAAAAATTAATAAATTCTTTTATAAAATAAGACCCCACTTATAAAAACATTCCGGATGATCTGATCAAAGTTATAAATTTTAGGGATAGTACTGCTCAAGTAAAAATTTACAACAAAAAAAAAGGCAATGTTTTGTTTTTTTTCATTTATATGACATGAATTATCTTGGCTGTTTTTGAACAAACCTCCTTTGTATTATTTCTAAAGTAAAAAAAAACAAAAAAAAAACAAAGAAAAAAGATCCACAGCAAAAGACATCTGAAGAAACCTAGCCAAAAAAAACACCAACACAAAATCACATGTATTAAAATCTCACCCAAAAGCGTAAGAGCGAGCTGTTGGGAGAATTTCCGAGCGTGCCGACCGATCGTAATAACCGGATCGGCTTGTCGGAAAATCACCGGCGTAACTTCGTCCAGGCGATGGATAATTACTGCAAACAATTCATGTGATATGATAATGAAATTTAACATATCTAACAAAGTTGTTTTCTATAAACTATAATAAATAATGTGATATAATAAATTTTACAACATCTCGACACCAGCCTAATTTACACCTGCCTGGTCTTATGTCACAACGACACAGTATAGGTCATATGGTGACTTTCCAGCTTTTCTGGTAGAGGAAGACCCCAGGTGCCTTTCCGTGCATTATTTCAGGCATGAATGGGCAACTCAGTAGAACCAAGAAGTTCTGTATGCTAGCCAGATAGCTTCCTCACATGAAAGAATCCAAAGTCCTCGTCAGGATTCAAACCCACAGCGGTGAGTGCCAAGTGGTTTGAAGTCGTTGACTTTCACCACTTAGTCACAGATGCCCCTAACACCTGCCTTCAATGGCAAACTTGTAATGGGCTTCCTCTAGCTAATAACTATAGCTATAGCTTAATAGTTTATCAAAATAGTTTTGTCATATGTAAAAACTAACTTTCTGAGCTGGATTCAAACTTGCAGACGTGAGTGGTAAAAAGATGAGAAGTAAACAAACTTAACATCTTGGACACTTACAGACCAATCATATTGATATGATTATTGTGTTTGAGACACAGAACTCTGACATAGTCCTGGGGGAATACCTTCACCTCCTGAATTTCTGTAATGGACATGCCCTACTTTGAATTTGGAACATTTGGAGTCCATTATAATTTTAAGGGATATCATGACCAATACCAACACACTAAAGCATATAGTCAGATTGCCTGGATGTACAGGCTGGCCTGGCTCTATACTGGTGGCAAAGACGTGTAGCTTTCGGTTCCAGCAGGTTAAGGGTTAAGAACAATTTTCAAACTTGAAGTACAAAGAGATCTGGAAGAAGGATCAGATCCTTCCCCCCCCCCCCACAGCATTAATTAAATCACAATAAAACAAGCAAATTCGTTGAATTTATATCCCCCGCCGAGTACTGGTTATTATTAACACAACAACTGAAGACATAAGGCTTTATTAATATATTAATCATGGCATTAACTGTAATATTCTTTGAGCTTGAAGCCTTGTACCTTCAAACAAGAAGAAGTTTTCACTATATACATATAAGGTAAATCTATGACCCCCTGGAGTGGGGCCAATTTTGACCCCAGGGCTATAGGTTATATCATATACCAAATATCAAAGCTCTAGGCCTTGTACTTTCAGACAAGATTTTTTTATTTTGCATTTTTGAAACTCCTTTTCTGGCCCTGTGACCTACTTATGCAACAGACCGGAACCATTTGATCAACTTTTGCAGGGGACCACCATAAGATGTTGAAAATTGCAAACATTTTCTAAGTCAAGGACAATAACTCTAAAAATACTAAATAAATCCAGACGAAAATACCCAGGTGCATAACTACACATGCTGATCAACATTCCTGTAAAGTATCATGACTCTAGGTCAAATACTTTTTGAGTTACATGCGACACAAGTTGAAAAATTGCAAAATTTTACTAAGTCAAGGGCAATAACTCTAAAAATAGTAAAAATATCAGGGCTCCAGATAAGATGCGTATACGCGTAAATTACGCATGGAAATAACACGTTTACGCATTCAAAACAAAATTTAAGCGTATGAAAACGCACACAAAAATCAGGTTACGCACTGAACAACATTTCTTTCGCGTAAACGTAACCGAAAGTAAACTCTGATTATTTTATTTTTAATTTCGTCTGAACGCTTTGCAAGCGTCTACCGGTAACTTCCTGTAGTTCCGACCATCATCGGTTGTTTTCGTAAGTATAGTATGGTGGTGGAATTAACTTCGTATAAATGCCTTGCAACGTCTAACGGTTACTTCCTGTAGTTCCGACTATCATCGGTTGTTATCGTATGTATAGTAAGGTAGTGGAATTAACGCAATTTTATAAAAACATCCGGTACAATGTCGCTGTCAAAAGTAAACACGATTGACTCGTATTTTCAGCCGAAAAAAATCGACCCGAAAGTAATTGTTAAGTTTATAATCAATGAAATAATTAGCGCTGCCACGTATGAGCAACAGAAACATGTGTCAGCCTCAGATAAAACGTATGCCGTTTGGAAAGACCTGTTCCCGTGGATTGTCATAAATTCAGAAGACCCGTCACAGGTTAAGCTTAAATGTTCATTATGTATAAAATTTCAAATGAAAAATGCATTTACTACAACTGGTTCTAGCAATATTCAAAAATCAACCGTTGAGCGACACTGCGAATCTGCGGACCACCAGACTGCTACTAAAATGTCATTGAAATTAGAAAGTTCTAAAAAAGATCCTACGCTATTAGATCAAGATTCAGAAGAGATAAAAAACTGTAAATTGTTGGATTCAGACATTTTTTTGATAAGATCGGTTTACTCTCTCATGAAAAATGAATTACCATTTGAAAAACTTGATGCAATTTTGGAACTTCAACGGTTTAAATTCATTAAATATGCCATACAGAAATTTAAGCTGGACTACTATTACAGAAATTCAAAATGTAATTGCTGCTGGTTTAAAGAAAAAAACTTGTTGATAAGATCAATCAGTCTGATTATTTTGCAATCTTAATAGATGAAAGTACTGATATCACTGTTTCCAAGAGACTTTCAATTTGTGTGAGATATGTAGTCCATGGTAGTGCATATACATCTTTTCTTGGTAACTGCGAATTACCAGATGGTAAAGCTCATACTATAACTTTAGCTTTAAGTAATTATTTAAAGGAATGTGATGTTAACTTTTCAAAATGTGTTTCACTTGCAACAGATGGTGCAAGTGTCATGATGGGTAAAAAAGCTGGTGTTGGGGTACAGGTTCAAGCTAAATTTGCCCCATTTGTAATACAAACTCATTGTATAGCACACAGATTAAATTTGGCAGTAACTGACTCTATTAAACAAATTGAACCACTAAAGAAACTGAAAGAAAAATTTGCAAACCTTTACCATTTCATATCTGCATCAGGAAATAGGACATTTGCCTTAAAACAAATGCAGGGGTTGTTAGACGAGCCTAAGCTGTCTGTTAAAGAACCATATTCCATTCGTTGGCTGGGTCTTAAAAATGCTGTTGAAGCCGTCTATGAATCATATGGCGCCATACTTGCAACATTGTCTAGCATGGCCGATGAAAATTCTACAGCTAAAGGTTTATACAAGTACTTTGCTTCATATAAAACGGCATTACTTTTAGCTTTCATGTTGGACGTTCATACTATCCTGGGTGTCCTATGTTGTGAACTGCAGGCAAAGAACCTTATTTTTAGTGATGTTCCTCCCCTAATAGACAGTACTGTGGAGAAGATTGAGTCAATGAAATCAGAAGAGGGTGATGGATTAGTAGAGATGAAAAACAGCATTGTTGTGAAAGATGAAAAGGCCTTTTATAAAGGAGATGAGCTTAAATATTACAGCAAAGATATAGAATCACAGTTTTCAAATGTTAAAAATAATTATTTTAATAACTTGGCCAAAAATATTAAAAGAAGACTAAAAAAGAATGATAGTGACACTTTAATATACTTGAGTCAAGTCTTAGAACCATCAACAGTATGTCATCTTCCTGCTGATACCAGTAAAAGTGCTCTAGAATGTTTGGGAAATCAGTTTGGAGCTGAAAAAACAGTGAAACAAGTGGAAGGAGATCTGATTATAGGTATTTCAAATTGACATTTAACTGATGTAAACTTTTTCTTATTTAAAACAATAAAAACTTAACTGATATAAACATGTTTACTTGCAAGACAACATTGTCCAAAAAAAATAAACCCAAAGTTGATGAATTTATTTTTAAAGAATCTGATATCTAGGACTTGCAAAATATATTATAATGTCACTATATATATATATAATAATATTGCTTCCTGATTTATTTAAATAATAACATATTGCATTTTATATTACAGGGACAACAGAGACTGTCACCCATGTTGAGCCATTATTAGACAAAACAAAACTTGAGAAGGAGTGGAAAGGGGTTTATGGGATGGTAAAAGGCACATATAGGAACATTTCCCTCAGTGACCTGTGCCAAAGATTATGTGTGAAGCACAGTCTGACATATCCAAACATGGCTAAGTTAGCGAAAATAGCCTTATGCATGGAGATTTCAAGCACAGAGTGTGAGCGCTCATTCAGCACTCAAAACAGACTTAAGAGTAAATTAAGGTGGGACATTTATATTAAAGTCTAGACAATCTATCTTTATATTTTGAATTTATGCAGGTGGATCTACTCTAGTATATAATTTTGTTAGTAAACTAAGAAAAGTTTATAAGTAAATATTCTAATTATTTTTAATGCAAATGTACATGATTTTATGCATTCTTGAAAATTGTTCTTGAAGTATATATGTTGTTGTTTATCTCATGGCAGGTCATCACTCAAAGAGATTTCACTTGAATCACTGCTGAGGGTTAGCCTTTATGGAGAGCCAGTCTCAGAGTATGACCCTGTACCAGACACAAGACAGTGGTTGGTCAAGAATCGCAGAAGGAAGCGTCTGATGCAAGATTATAAACCAAGAGAGTCCAAAAAGCAAAAGAAATGACTGACATATCTTGTATTACAACTATGATAATGCAGTAAACATGGAAGCATAATAAATGTTTTACTCTTTTCCATACATTGTAAGGAGTAAAAATACTCCTGCCAAATTTCAGATTTCAAGTTTTACTCATTCACAAAAAAATCAATGAGTAAATACTCATTGCCCTAAAAAATTATCTGGAGCCCTGAATATCCGGACGAAAATACCCAGGTGCACAACTACACATGCTGATCAACATTCCTGTAAAGTATCATGACTCTAGGTCAAATACTTTTTGAGTTACATGCAACACAAGTTGAAAATTGCAAAATTTTACTAAGTCAAGGGCAATAACTCTAAAAATACTAAAAATATCCAGACGAAAATACCCAGGTGCACAACTTCACATGCTGATCAACATTCCCATAAAGTTTCTTTGAATTCCAGCCATTAGTTGCAGAGAAACTACTCCGGAAACGAAATTCGGACGTTTTACTAAGTCAAGGGCAATAACTCTAAAAATACTAAAAATATACAGACAAAAATACCTAGTGCACAACTTCACATGCTGATCAACATTCCCATAAAGTTTCGTTGAATTCCAGCCATTAGTTGCAGAGAACTACTCCGGAAACGAAATTCGGACGTTTAAAAAGTCAAGGGCAATAACTCTAAAAATACTAAAAATATCCAGACGAAAATACCTAGGTGCACAACTTCACATGTTGATCAACATTCCCATAAAGTTTCGTTGAATTCCAGCCATTAGTTGCAGAGAACTACTCCGGAAACGAAATTCGGACGGACGGATGGACGGACGGACGGACGGACAGACGGACGGACGGAAGGACGGACGGACAACGCCAAAACTATATCCCCCTCCCGATTCCATCGGCGGGGGATAATAACATGAAAACTGCGGACTCAGTTTGACTGAGTCTGAGCTTACAAACATAAATATAAATTACAATTATGATTATCATATATACCTAATATTAAACTATTTAATACAGATAATAAAGTTTAATATATTTCAAAATTTAACATTTCGTTTCAAGGACAAAATTAGTATATCTATACCATAATATATGCAATAGTATCATATCTATACTCTAATATTATGCAGTATTTTGTAAATATTTTCTACTAAAAATGTAACACATAAGCATGTTTTAAACCTTTTATAATTCAATTGGCTAAGCGCACCTGTTACAAATTCTTTAAATTTCTTTCTTATTCTTAAACTTTTTGATAATCACTTAATGCCAGATATTTCGGATTAATTAAAATATGCAAAATGTTTCTTTAATGCCAAAATCGTAACTGGACTTTAAAGGTTATTCACCACTAAAAGTATTATTATTATATATATGTCAGACAATTAATCATATCGTAAGTGCCGTAGGCGATGTTAAACTTACTTTCTATTTCAATGGTTGGTGATTTTAAGTAAAAACGACTCTAAACCATACTATAATGTAACCTTTTCCATTGAGCGACTTGTAAAAAAAAAATTGGTTTATGGTTAAGATATAGTGATATAGTAATACTCTTAAACAATGGATATGCAACTAAGTGTCTACGTTTCTCTTACATAAATAAAACATATGCAAACAAAAAACAGTTGGGTTTTTTTTAATTGAAATCTCAGGGCAATGTGGATCATGTGACTTAAAATAAATCGGTCACATTAAGTGCAAACAAACTGATTTTTCCATGCATTGCACTACCATAAACTAATTATACATTTTCATTCACTTTGTTACAACATCTAATTTCATTAATTATCCTATCTTTATATTCATTAAAACAATTGAGAAATGCATATCTCAAACTGCTGGAACTGGACAAGATTAACTTTTACCACCTTTAGGGCCTATACAGTATATCTGGCTGGATTCATTTTACTATTGCATAAATTATTTTAGATTTTTTTTTTTCCAAGACATAAATCATCTCCGGGACACCTCCGGGACAGACACCATATTTTCGGGACTTTCCCTGACATCCGGGACGTTATGGCATGTATTATGTACTATAGGCTGACCCCAAAAACTGCAAAGCTTGCACAGCAAATATCATCACTCATACTACACAACTGCACACAAGTTATTAAAGCACCCCAATTTTGTCAAAAATGACAGTAAGGAAAAATAAACACAGTAAAGGAAACAACATACCTTGGTCTTGTTTCCCTGTATGGATCATAACCACTGAAACAGAGAGAAAAAGAAGAACTTAGCTGATGTATACTGAACTTTATAAACTATTTTGTTCACCTTGGCCCTGAAGTGGACTCCCTATTTTACTCCCACTAATATTAAATAAAATCTCCTGTTACAGACAAGAACTGTAGTAATTTCTGTTCCTTATTTCCACACCTGATTTCATGGAAAAAAGTGTTTTCCTCTTTCATATCAATTATCATAACTGCGTATTAAGAAGAAAACAAAACAAAAACTTTATTTGCATTTAATGATTTTGAATATTTTTTCTGTCACAACTTGTGAAAATAGAATAGACAGTTTTCAGTCTTTACAATAAAAGGAGGACCATAGTCTAATTAAGTTGGCTCTCTCCCAGCCCTCCCCAACCTTTGCAGTGCATCGACATGCCCTACTGTTCATTGTTATTTTACATACATTTATATTGTATATTATATAGGTTATTTGTAAATCTAGGTCATATGATGACTTTTCAACTTCACTGATGGAGGAAGACCTCGGATACAACCTTTAACCTTTTTATCATGTAACCATGATACAACCTTCCACAACTGAGAACAATCTTCTATAACATGAAATCTTCCTCTTCCTCCAGGGAGGATTTATTATATTCTACATTAATTGAGCAGGCTATAGTAATTATTAAGTCCGTTTAGACTGTATGGTTGTCCAGGCAGCAGTACTCATATGCCGATCAAATGACCATAAGGAGGGGGCAGGGTGTCTTGACCGAGCCCCTGTAATGTGACTAGTATTGTTTAAAAACAAATGTACTCCCCCAAAAACTAGTTAAAATCACTCAAAAAGTTGGACTTACAAACTCCCTCTAGAAAATACCAAACCACCTCAGAAATATGCATTACCCTTTGTTGAAATTCTGGTAAAAAAATCATGTACTCTTATCTATATACACTGACAATACAAATACAGACAAGAGATCATTGATGGTATGCAAAACAGTTAAAATCAAGGCCACCTTAATATACACGAATGACTTAAAATAGGAAAAAAAATTTCAATGACACATTGTCTTCCGGGTATTATTACATTATTGCAAATGTATTAATGGGTTAAAAACGTTCCGACTCAATTCATTTAAAAAGATCGTAATAAAATGCTTTCTGCGCCATTTCTCCTTGTTACAATAATCATGTGTCCTATATTATAATAAATACTCTAAAAACTTGTGTCGTTTATCGGTTATAAAATATTTTTCATAGAAAAACTCCGATAACAAATCTTTATCTATATTCAGCCCAATCTTGATAACTTGATGGCATGTGAAGTGGGAAGTTTTAAACTTTTCACTATCGTTAATGCGTTTAAAGATTTTTGGATATATATACGATTATTTATATATAAATATAGCAAATAAAATCATTGAAATATGAACTCAACGGTTCAATTAATCTTAAAACAGCATGTTCCGATTTAGAAAGCACGTAACAACAAAAAAAAAATCAAAATATAAATTCATATGAAATAGTTCAAACATTAATATATGGCTATTTTTTATGGAGTACTTTTTGCTTATTTAAATAACATGCAAGTCCACATGTATACAGGAACACATGTCAGTGTCATTTAAGGAAACTATGGTATGACTGCATGCAGTTAGACTCGAACCCATTATCCATAGGTTGAGAGGCAGACAGTGTGACACCTTCATCACTAGGCAACCACTCCCCTTAGACCACCGCAAAATTAAATGCATACATTATTCTGACACTGTACATGTATGTTTATTTCAACACTTATCTACATTGTTACCTGTCAAGTCTAAACAACGTCGGTGCAATTTTTTTACTGGTAGCAAACCCCAAGTTTTTAAAATTTAAAGATGTAGAATGTTCAAATCCATGTCTTGTCATTATCTCTGATTTTCACCAGAAGACACAACAAAGTTAAATGATAAAGTTTTATTATAAAGTTTTCAAAGATGTCAAAATTTTTTTGTATTCCGAAGATATTCTACACCAGAACAAGATCACCGCATGTTGTGTTATTGCTCCTCATCCGTTGAAATTGTTCTACTTCAAAGGCAATTTTGACAAAAATTCTATTTAAAAGGCAATTTTGACAAAAATTCTAAGTGTGTAATATGATATGCTCTTTAGTTGCGTTGGTTTAACTCAGTGTATACTTGTTTCTTTGATAGGAGTTTGATGGAATGCTTTGACATGTTAACTAACATAGGCTTTCGTAGTTGAATAAAACTTATGTATATTGGCATAACTGAAAATACAGCTTTCACAAAAATGCACCTTGCGTTAAAAACTGCACCTTGTCATGATAAGCAAGTAATCCAAGTTTGGCGTTTTAAAATGTTTTAAAATGTTTTAAAATCTTTGAATAATGGGCTAAATTAAAGTTTTTTTTGCAATGAACGACAACAAAGACGACCACAACAACAATGATGCAGCGATCCTAACAACGAGACAAAAACTGTTTATCAATCAATGCGAAACAATTATTGTTAAGAAAACTTTTCAATTTCTTAATAAAATATACGACTGTCTACATTCCGAAGGGTTTATTGCTACTTAGATTAAAGTTTTAACTTAATGCAGTATTCTCAACGAGGTTTTAATCTGCAGTTTTATTGCATGTGTTATCGCATCTTTTCTCTGTGGTTAACTTCTCCAGAAGCCCAATGAGTGTTAAATTTACAACAATAGCATGTTTAGTGCATAAATATACTGACTCCTGTACAATATTGTGTTTTGTCATTCATAGATATCAGTAAGTCGCCAAGTGAATAATCCATTAAAGTAATAAGCCCCCGCACACCCCCATTACCCACACACCCCCCATCCCAACAAGCTTCAATGATGCAGAAAAGAACACAATCATCTTCTTATATTAATTGATCAATCTTCCCAAGCTAATTGATCAAAGCATGAATAAGCATCTTGAAAACTAAGAATTGCAGATCATTTGAAAACTTTTATATAACTGTAGTTGCTTCTTATAGACGCCGTGTAGGGCTCATATAGTGTATGCAACCCAACTACTCTAGCCAGGGACTGGTGATAAACATAACTGCTAAATATTCATGATCAACATTAAAACTTTCAAGATCATTGATTCAAATATTCTTAAATGTTGAAAATTGAGTAACGCTCAAGCCTGTGATAGGGGTTGTGAGGGATGTCGCACTTTTTCATTATCCCTCATGTTATTTTGTTGTGGTTTAATAATGCTTCCAAGGGATCACTTTTTATCCAGATTTTTGTCCTATAACAGTTAAAAAGTCATTTAACTAACATTGTGACCACTAGTAAAAATATTCATACGAGCCAAAGCTAAGATCTAAGATATTTTTGTTCCGGGTCAGAATCTCACTTCTTCGTAGATGGGAGAAATTGCCCATACATATTAAAAAAAGCACAACTTCTCAACTTGTGGAACAATTGGTCAGACTATAATACTGCGACTTACTTTGCATATGAACTTGTGCGGAGATGTCCTTGCTCGAAGTCTCTGTAGCCGTTCATTTCTCTAGAAACACCGGGCATTGTGTGTCAACACATCAACCTATAAAATACAACAACATTTTAGAAACACCAGTCACAGTGTGTTAACACACCTGTGTAGTATTTATACATTTTAACACCATGAATATTATAAGCTTATATTTCCTTTTCTTTTCTTTTTTTGTTGGTAGCAGGATCGAGTTTTTGTTTAATATCATACCAACACAGAAACTGGAGTGCCACTCTATACATTTTTTCAGAAGCATGATATATGGCCAGCCAGGGGGTCACTCTTTCAGATAGCTGTTAAATACAGAAGAATTTCATGCCTCTTGTGTAATTAAAACTCGCAAGCCATACGGGGCAAGTGGCTTTAGCCACAGACCTACTCCCCCAACCCCCACCCTCGAAACATTTAACAGCTTTAGGCTTATTCAACCAGCTAATTTCTACTCCATATGGGATACATCATGCTGTGAAATATTTGTGTTATCAGCTTATAAAACATACTGAGATAAGTTTTTATACCTTTACAAAAAAGAAACTCACATCGTTTTGTGGCCATGAAATTTTGTGCTATTTTTGTTTGTTTTGGTTTTTTTTTTTACAAAGGACATTTTCGTGGGTTTTTTATAATTTGTTGACACATCTACAATGTTTGTGACTTCATCAAAATATTATGACATCTTCTACTTTTGTAAGCTGAGACATTAATAAAAGTTGGGATATCACAATAAATGCTGGCTTTTTTCAACATTACCCCTGGCCCATTTATGCAACTCCATTTCACAAAATTCAGTAGCGAAATAATTAAAATCCAAAAATGTTGTATCCAGCAATAACCTTAGAAATTTATTCTGATATCCCTATAAAATAAACAATGAATACTTTCTAATTCACATGAAAGCAAATTCTTTTGAAAGAAAATTATTTTCCCAAAATGTAACAGAGAAAGGGTAAAAAATCCAGAATTCACATGAAAGAAAACTCTTTTCCCAAAATGTAATGGAAATGGGTTAAAAATCCAGAATTCACAGGAAATAAAATTCTTTTGGAGATGGGTTTAAAATCCAGAATTCACATGAAAGAAAACTCTTATCACAAAATGTAATTGATATGGGTTAAAATCCAGATTTCACATGAAAGAAAATTCTTTTCACAAAATGTAACAGAGATGGGTTAAATATCCAAAATTCAAATGAAAGAAAATTCTTTTCCCAAAATGTAATGGAGAAAGGGTTAAAATCCAGAATTCACATGAAAGAAAATTCTTTTCCCAAAATGTAACGGAGAAAGGGTAAAAATTTAAGAATTTTCCCAAACTGTAATGTAGAAAGGATTAAAATCCAAACATGTTTTGTTTGTACAAACATTTTATAGAAACTAGAGTTTCCATAAATTAACGAAAGTCAACAGTACATGTCCACTGGATTAATTTACCTTAAGGAAGGGGGGTTTATATCCAAGGAGGTTAATATCCGAGTGAATAAACAACTTTTCTGCAGGATTTACATATGATGCTTAAAGTTATATCTCCTCTGTATAAATTATATTATTTCTATCTCATGACATTGCAAAACTGCTTTATTAATATGATAAGATATGATGATAAATATATTATAATAACATCTCGAATATGTAGAACAAACAAATTTAATTTTATCTATAAAGCACTGTTGCGACACGACGTTAATTAATATTACCTTATCAAAGATACCGTATCAATATTGTGTTAATGAAACGCCCTAACACAATATAACTACCGCAGTTATTCCGTTTGTTTTATGGCACGTCACCATTTTATGACTTGAGCAAATACCGTTCATTCATAATAGATCAAAACAAAATTTTGAACTTGAACACGGATGTGTATATGCTGACCTATTTTTTCTTAACAAACCAAACTGACCAATTTATTGTATGGACAACAATGAGGTATTTTGACATGATGGGAATGAACATAATTTTTTGAGATTTTTATACCATTTGTCATTTGATGTAGGTCTATACTAACTTGCGTGCAAAATTTCAGATCAATCGCTAACTCTGTTTTATTTTCTTCAGAATTTTCATTTTTTAAAGTGCAAAATGGTGGTTTCCTAACTTGACCCACGCAGGTCAGGTTAGAGCACTAACATTTCACAAAAGTTGTCACCATGACCTCTAGAAACGTTAAAGAACATGTCAAATGAATGACTTAGACTTGTTTCAATCATACCTGATCTATATCCACAATGTCTGTCATTGTAGCTTCCAGATCATTTTAATATTTTTGTCATTTTTTGCCTGAGTATCTCTTTAAATGTAAAGGCACATTATGCCTTAGAAACAAATAAAATTTAACTTCTATAGAAAGGGCAAAAACATGAATTTTATAATGTTAAATGTTTGTTACCTGATGAAAGTTGTTTACATGTATATCCTTTAAAGCATTTATAGCAATGATTTCACATGATGAACTTTTTAATCAGAGTCCGATCATGTTTTGAGATATTTAGTATAATTGTAGTGCCCGTACACAAATCAAATCACTGTATCAATATTTGAGCTGAGTCACAACAAAACCATCATAGTGGGTTTGCGACCAGCATGGATCCAGACCAGCCTTCATATCCGCGCAGTCTGATCAGGATCCATGCTGTTTGCTATCAGTTTCTCTACTTGTAATAGTCGGTAAGAAAACAGCATGGATCCTAATCAGACTGCGCGGATGCGCAGGCTGGTCTGGATCCATGCTGGTTGCCAACGCATTATGTTGGTTTTGTCATGACGCGGCTCATTTCTTCATTTTTATTGCATGTCATTTGAACATATGTAGGATTTTATAGGTAACAAGGAGTGGATTAAACATAATATTTATCACACAGCTTAAAATTCCCATTTGGCAAATTGACTCTTTGTGTGTAGATTTTATCACAGGTCAAATGTGTGCATTTCCTGATTATCGCGAGTCAATCCTCATATACATGTACCTGTGTCAATCGAGAACGCTGGTTTTAAAAGGTTACAAAATAATGTAGAATATTTAAAGAGAAGCATCTCTTGCTTGCTAGCTTCCTTCCTTGCTCACTTCCTTGCTAGCTTGCCTGCCTGCCCGTCTGCCCACCTACCCACCTCCACCTACCCACCTTCATACCTATTTTAAAACTTATTTACTTACAAACGACTGTCTAATGATTTTAAATACTGACACCAACCCAAGAACTGGTATATGCTTGTCGCAGAAATATGCTTGTTCAAGGGTTAGCAATATAATAATTCACTATCACAATCAAACATCTCCGGTGGGGAGTATCCTCCAGGAGGGTGACATTCGATCAATCACATTTTAGGTCTTTTGTAGTTTTATATTGAAGAATATATTAAAATATAGTAAAAACCTTTTTTTCTTAATAACTTTTTTTCTTCTGAACCAATAAAATATTTTAAAAGGATTAAATCAATAATCCCTTTTAAAGTCTTATATTTCAATTACTCAGTATAAATGTAAGGTATTGGACAAAAATAATGTAAGGTATTGGACAAAAATATTATTCACTGTATTTTGCGACATTTGACATGCTAATAGATGTTATTCGGAACTCGGCAAATGTGGGTTTTTCCCAGTTTATATATAGGTACATGAACAAACCTTTAATACCGTTATAGCTTAACAGTGCACTTAACGTCACAATAGATTAGTCAACCTGTTGCGCTTATTTTCTAAGCTGTAACTGTAAAAGTTTGTTTGTACATGTACCTACAAATTAGCTGGGAAAACCCCAAATAATCATAATTCCGGAGTTAGTCTATTATTCATCTGTATAACAAAAAGAAATCTTTATATCTGAAAAAAATTGGTCTTTTAATGAAAAGAGGTAAATTAAAATGTCCGCTGCGATCATGATGTGACAACTACATTCAGCTAAAACTGTTGCATTTCGGTCAACTACATGTAGTACTGTTACGCTACAGTGAACAAAGGCAGTTATTCCCCTTGTGTAACAATTGACAAAAATGTCTGAAAAAATTGTTGAAATGCTGTTACTTGAGAAGCTTATTTAGTTATTATATCCACTATTAAGGAAGTAAATATTTGAAAGAAATTTACATAACAACATGAGCAAGATAAATTACAACTATTTAGGTATCATCATCTAATCAACAGAAAAGGTAAAAATCTCAATTAATAAAATACATGTACAGTATGTCTAAAATTTACAAATGCCTCATACATGTATGTAAGCTCTCTGAAAATTTATTTTTCCATTGACCATCTAAGAACAATAACGTGAGGCCTAAGGATAACATGTTAGAAATTTTACACTCATGATACCAAGGGTTGACCACAAAACTGACATAACTTATATGAAATAAAGAAAGACTTAAACAACAGTTTTGCGGTCAACCCTCAAATCATTGCTCAAAACTGGTTGGTTCCAGGAACAGATTTCACACTGTCTATAACCTTATAGCTTCCTGCACATTAGCAAAACTAAAATAAAATATGCCTAAACTGAGGACAGGTCCAGACCAACAGTCCCGAGTAACAGCACAATCACTACTGGTCCACCTTGAAAGGTCGGACCAGACTGTAGATGAAACAATGTTTATGAATATCAAAAGATGAGCTACCCTGTGCATGTAGAATCAACTCAACCTTGGCTTTGTTAATTGGCCTCTTCTTCATATGCACATACATTAAAGGGACTCCACTGTGTTTTTTTTGACGTGATGGGACTTAGAAATATATTTTTTGAGATTTCTGAACTTATAAGTGTTTGAACTTACAAGTGTAGGACTATATTAACGTTAATTCTTGTCAAAATTCATATCATATGCACACTCTTATATTTTTATTTTCAGTATTACCATTTTTATTTTGAAAAATTATGTAAACAGTTAACTGGAAAATGTTTAAACACTTTGAACTCAAAGTGGGCTGTTAATCTCACTAAATATCAATCTTTAATTCAATTCTGAGTATTTTTCCCTATTACCTTTTTCATAATTATATTTCCATTTAAAGTTCCCAGTAAGATTTAAATAATATTATGTGTTTTGGCTTTTGAACCTATAAGTGGGATGCCTTTAATTGTATTTAAATGCATTTTCATATTTACATATTTTGCTTATCATATATCATTATTACTCATCAAAAATGAATGTACATGTACACATGTATGGCAAAATCAAATTTCAAATACATGTAATTATGTAAGGTATGGCAACACTAAATTTAGTCTATCATTTCCCCACATTTTAAACATTTAGCTCATTCAGGCATTTGTTTGTTTTGGTATATTTTTACGAGAAACACAAATTTTGATGCCTCAAATAGAGAAATAATTTGAGCCGTAAGCATGTTTTTTAAAATTTCTATAATTTTCAATATTTTCTCTGATCTTCCTAGTACAAGGTATATAATGTCCCTTTAAGAGGATTAAAGTGTATAAAAACACAGCTAACGGCTATTTGAATATATGCTTCCATTAATGGATGTTTTATATTTGGCCGATTTGACCGAAGTGTGAAATTTATTTATATTCTTTTCATACAAACTTTCTGTTTAAAACCGGAGATAGTTCATAAACAAGTCTTATAATAAAGTCAACAGCGCAGGTTGTTTATATAGTAAACAAAACCAGAAAGTTTAGAAAGAAAATAAGTGTCAGTTCTTAAGACGTAAAATGTTTATATAGGCATATCAAATACCCTATATATAACATTGTGTCTTGTGGCATTAGATTTTATATCAACAAGTCGATTTATGATTAACGACAAAACTACAATGGATCTTTATTGACTGTTCACATACTCTGTTTACTGCAGTAGATTTTTTTTTTTCACTGCAATATTGTACAGTACAGTCATGTAACACTTATAATCTGGCATCCAAACATTAGTAAAAAGAAGTAACATTTTACTATTTTAGATGATTTAAATTAGGCTCATTACGTCCTAGAATCTCATTTTTATTGTATTTATTAAAAAACTTTTGATTTTTGGTGTAATTTATAGTTTCCACAATTTTACTCATTGGCCAATAACTTGATCATCTTTTTTTTCTGTTAATTTTTGGTAATCAATAATTTAATGAAGTGATGTAGTATACTTTATATGGAAGTCAAAATACTACTCTCTTTACATTTTGCTACTTTAATGACAAATAAGTTCACATTTAGCGCTCCTTTCTTCTAATAACAAGAGCTGTCTGTAGGACAGCACGCTCGACTATTCTAAGTGCTTGATAGTAAAAGAGCCTTGATATTGTTAAATTTTTTAAGTTCACAAAAGGGCTAATTTTTTTTTATAAATTCATGTTATAGGCCTTAGAGAGAGTCTAATTATACAGAATTGGCTTGACTATTCGGAAGGTAATGTCACAAGGGTTTTTTATTGAGTATAATAATACTAATTACCTTTGAATACATAAATTTGACAGAAAAGGTACAAAGGTTTGTTATTAAGATGTTTTATCAAGTAAATCACTGCTTTATTATTATGAATGCATAAAATTGTCCCAAAAAAGGCACAAACCCTTCAGTAGTTATTGAGATAACAGCTTACAAGCAAAACTTTACCATGAATTTCTAAGTTGAAAAAGGGGAGAAAAATCAGCCTAAATGCAAGATAGAATTATGGATCTTTGTCAGTGACCTACAATTATGACCCTAAATGCATATGTGAAGTTTTAAATAAATATCTTTAATAGTTATTGAGATATGTAAAACTTGCATGTAAACATTAACCAAGAAACTAAGTAGAAAAGGGGATATGAATCAGCCTTAATGCAAGATAGAGTTATGGAACTTGGTCAGTGGCATACAATTATGACCCTCCAATTATGACCCTAAGTGCATGTGTAAAGTTTCAAGTAAATATCTTTGAAGACCGTTAACCTTTAACCAAAATTTCTAAGTTTCAAAGGGGCAAATAATTCTGCAAATATTGCAGACAGAGTTATGCAATTTTGCAAACTGATGTACATTGTTACTATAAATAAGTATTTTAAATTTCAATTGAATATCTCAAGCAATAATTGAGATATTTGACTTTACAAAAAAACTTCAACCAAAATTTTTAAGTTCCAAAGGGGCATAATTCTGTCAATATGGTAGGCAGAGTTATCCAACTTGTCAATCTGATGAACATTGTTACTATAAATAAGTATTGTAAGTTTCAATTGAATATCTCAAGCAATAATTGAGATATTTGACTTTACAAAAAACTTTAACCAAAATTTCTAAGTTAAAAAGGGGCATTATTCTGTCAATATTGTAGGCAGAGTTATCCAACTTGTCAATCTGATGTACCTTATTACTATAAATAAGTATTGTAAGTTTCAATTGAATATCTCAAGCAATAATTGAGATATTTGACTTTACAAAAAACTTTAACCAAAATTTCTAAGTTAAAAAGGGGCATAATTCTGTCAATATTGTAGGCAGAGTTATCCAACTTGTCAATCTGATGTACCTTGTTACTATAAATAAGTACTGTAAGTTTCAATTAAATATCTCAAGTAATAATTGAGATATTTGACTTTACAAAAAACTTTAACCAACGCAGACGCCGACGCGGACGCTGACGCCGGGGCGACTACAATAGCTCTCATATTCTTCGAATAGTCGAGCTAAAAAAGCATCTAACATGCTCTAAAACCTTATGTTATAAAACTCAAGCTTTCCCTTTCAAAAGAAAGAAAATTTCTATTATGTTTCTGAGGAATAATGTACCTCTAAGCAATAATAATCTTTAAGTTTCATTGTGAAGAAAACAGGTAGCCTATATAAAGTAAGTAAAATAGCCAAAACAGCCCCTCCACGTAATAGTTCAAACATATTAAGTGAGACCAAGCTAAATGCCAAAGTAAGACCACAACAGCCTCTCTATAGTCTATACAAAATTATACACATAAAAGAGCACCCAGGCAAAACCTTCAGGTTTTTTTTAAATAATTTGTATACATATACAATATTAATAAAGTGGAATAAACAATTTACCTATTAAAGTTTAGGTTCATTTTAATTATTGATGTAAACTAATTTTTTGACTCTGACCAGTCTTCACAAGGGTTTAAAAATATGGCATCTATACATGTAGGTAAATATGTTTACAATAAACTTAAAATTTTTTGTCAAAACAATAATCTTTAACATGTTGGATCAAAGTACAGTCCCTTCTGCATTAAACATTATAATACCACTTGTTGAAACATATTACCTATATTTAAAGGCTACAATAGAAACATTTCATCAAGTGATTATTATTTAGATAGAGCACCCTGATTTTCTAATGACCTATTCTTCGCCAACCATTCAACCGCAGGCGTTTAAACCTATATCTCGGCTTTTAGGACACCGTTATCAATTATTATCTAAGCTACTGTTTACCCGTAGATCAAATCATATATCACCGTTCTGATGACAAGACATATCAAGCCAATACAAAGAATGGCTGAATGGGTGTGTTGCCTTCATTGATGGCTTGACCTCAATACGAAATTCCGATATAACTATCAAAGCAAATATGAGGTGATAATCAATGCAATACCTGATAAAGACGAGAAAAAAATCTTAATAAAGTTATGTGGTTATCTGTTAGACAGTGTACATTGTTTGGTCAATGCAAACTGATTCAACAAAGGAACACTAGAAAGCAATAAATTTTCAGTTACCTAATTTTAAGAATTTAAAATTTCAGAAAATCATATCTCTAAAGTGAAAATTGGATTGGTAACTTTAGCATATACTGAGTGATATAGGTGAAGTTATAATCTTATCAAAATTGTGGAGTTGTCCTTCGCCAACTGTGAAGTATATAATTATAGCCTTTAATAAAGCTGTCAATACTATTTTTATAACCTTTACCTGATTAAGTCTTTACAATGGACTTGCCCTGTTTTACAAATACAATGTAGATCTATATATCCAAAACTGTGCAGAGCAACGGTAACTAATACAGCTTCCTGTTGGCAACAGATTCTAACCATGCATCATGTGACCAGTGCAGACCAAGATCAGACCACACATCCTTGCAATCTGATCATGGTCTGCACTGTTCACTACTGTGTCAATGCATATTTTGAAAACTTCCCTGGAAATGGTGAATGGTTTTGTCCAGATTAAAAGATGGACAAGTCCATTTAAGATATTAAGCGTGGTAAGGGCTACAGGGGGGAAATTTCTTCAATTGACAACATTAACAACATCAAGATTGATCAGACCTGGCTCTATAATACTGGTATAATACTAATGCCACTGCCTGAACAAAAGTCAAGGAAAAAAGAAAATATCTTTATAAATAAAGTACATAAATGAACTTGACTTGCGTTTAGTTTGTTTGTCTGGTTGGGTTTTCACTTTAAGTCGCACCAACAGAGTAGATGTTACATGTTTTCTCTGTGCATTATTTCAGGTACGAACCAGCACCCGAGTAGAACCACCAACATTCAGAAAGCTGTCTGTCATGAAAGAATCCAAAGTCCCTGGCAGGATTTGAAACTACAGCAGTGATTTGAAGTCAATGACCTTTTGAACCACTCAGCCATTGATGTCCATTATTCGCTTTCACTCAACACTAATTTGTTCTAGTTAACAGACAATTAATAATCACCTCATTACAATAATGGAATAAGTCCTTCTAAATTAAATAGCAGTTAATCAGTTATTGCTGTAAGGTGACAAGAAAAAATAACTACCTAACTACCCTTGGATAGAAGGAAAAACGAATTATTACATTTATAATTTGGTCAAAGTTCAATTACTATCAAATTATGTACTGTAATATTACCCAACATTGATTTAAATGATATTAAATCAACAAGGAAGTGTTTATATTTCAAAGCCAATTAAACTTTTATCAAGGGTATGTTCATAAAAAATGTAAACTAAAACATTAATATATTTAGATAAGATTTCATGGGGCCAACGAAAAGTTTTCATTCGTTTTTTACTTTTCCTACAAATGTACTTGTGAGCTTTAAAATCTGCTGCAAACGCACTCCTTGTGTGCTTTTAAGTATACTCAACAGTACGCTCCCCTTAAAAAAGGACTTGATGATTACTGAAGATTCTGAACGGACCCCATGAATTAAACATGCCACAATACTACGACACATGCTAAGCATTCAAAAAATTTTCAGCTTACTTGGCCAGGACAAGTACGCTCATTTCACATATCAAAACAGTTCCATGTAAAAAGGCAAAAACACATTCTGAAAATTCTGTTTTTAATACATGTATAAGAATTAGAAAACACATATTAGTCTACAGTGCAAGTAAATTATGACCCAAGTCCAAGCCCCTAAAAACCCGGCAGAATAGCAGGGTCTTAAACTTTTGGATTTTTCAAACCCTGTTCAAGGAGAGAGTTTGATGATAAAATTCTAGCTTAGAGCTAGGCACTCCAATTTGGACATATTTATAACCATCTGAGCACCAAAACAAAACCATAGCCTTATCCAGTATTGTGTGGACAAATCACAATCGAAAACTCAGTTCAACTACCACTCCCCATCGCTCTTCCTACCCCAGGGCTGTGGCAAAATTTGACTAGACTAGTGCATACAATGTACATGTATGTAAACCACAATGTTTTTTTTTTTTTTGGGGGGGGGGGGCTAAGGGTACATAAGAAACAAATCTATATATCTGTCCTATAAGCAAGCGTTACACATGTTCATCCATTAGTGTTTTTTGTCAATTTAAAAATTTGATAAATTACATGTCAAATACGGTTTATCAAAGTCCTTATCAATTTGCTTGCAAAATTTACTACACACTAAAAATATGCATTGTAGGCTTTCTTATCATGCATTGCGCAAGTACATAAAGTGGTATAAAAAATAACAAGTTTTTCGGTTAAAGCTGCATGCATCTAGATGAGAATTTGAGAAAACAAAGATTCAAAATATTAAAGTTTTGAAAATAGTTTTATGAAATTTAAAATATGTTTAACTTTAAAATAATTTTTTTATGTATAAATTTAAAATATGTATACATGTAACTCCATTGTATTCACAATTCCTAATACAATAATGCATTCTAAGTAACATACCAATAAATTGATTAATTCTTTCATTTAATTCTATGTCTCATATCATTTAGCCAGATAAACTATCACTAAAATAATGATTTCTTGTTAAGTACATGTCAACTAATCTAAAGTTGCAAAGACACTAATGAGGTATTTACAAGCATCCATGTACCATTCTTAAATTAACATAATTAAACAGGAGATAATTTATCCATATCTTTTATATTAGCCCCTAATGATGATAAAGAACATATTAATGTTTTTTCTGTGACATTACATTTATACCATATAATGTCTGAGATTGAAACAAGGGGTCATCCAATTTAATATCAAAGATATTCACTTATTCTTTGAAAATCTATGACTTAACAAACTACTATCACAAAAAAAAAATGTTTGTGTCCCTCACATTAATTAGCACTCAATATAATAGTAACTTTACCTTCAGGGGAATGGCCCAAGCAGAGGGGAAAACTGAAGTTAGAAATTGATAAAACAGTCCATTTTTGTCAAATTGAGATAAAAAAACATTATTTCATGTGACTCTTACTCTATCTCACTATTGCAATAAAATGAATCTCAAAATTTTTACTTAAGGAGGGGATTCTTATCAGAAATAGGGGAAAATATATATTTACACCATCTTCTGAAGGCCCTAAATATCAATGAGTATTACTCAGTTAGTCAGTAACACAGTTTAAAGGGAATCAAATTTAGATAAACTCATAAAACTTGTCAACCGTCAGTTTAAAGTATACCTTAATGACTTTATTACTAAATTAATGTCAAATGTACAGTAACAGTACTTTAAATTCAATAATTTTCAAATAAGCAAAAAGTGTAATCGCAATAATTAGTACGAAAAAACCAACATTTGGTCATTTTTTTTCACCCAAAGTTTGTTCAACCCCCAGTATGATTATAATTATTAATCTATTCCACACAGGGTTACAAAGGAGAAAATGAAGATGTGTATAAAGTAAGGGTGGAGTGACAGGTTACACGGTTGCTGTAGGCAGACAGGTGTTTGTATGATTGACATATCACTACTATAGCCAACATAATGCTGTCAGGCAGATCTCATTATTAGACGAGACATATATGACAACTCTATACACTGGTCACTTGCAAATCATGTGAAAAAAAAACACCAACAATCCACACTAAATGACCAAAGCATAACTTCTAAACAGACCAATTACTACTGAAGAAGGGGGAAAAAAAGTGTTCATAAATGACACCAAATTTGCATGTCATCTCCAATTATGTTGTTGTACATGTGTTATTAACATATGACTTAACCTTCACCCTGCTAAATTTACATAGTAGACTCATCCGCCTTGGAATTTAGAACTGTCCACTGTTAGATTTGGGAGATTCAATATAAAAATTTAAGAATGGAATAGCCAAAACTGTCTGATCAAAAGAGCAAGGAAGAGCAGACGGGACATGTCTGTAACTATAAATACTAACAATATACAATGGAGTCAAGCTAAGACAACTGCTAAAGATGAAAAGTTTATATAATATCAAACTAAAATCACAAGCTGATCATATAGTTTATATGAATTTATTTTAGTTTGATTGTGTTGGAAGCTATAAGCTTATTGAAACACTCTTAAACCTGTACCTGGAACTAACCAGTACTAAGCAATAAGTGTAAAGTTTCTTGCTCAAGGAAACATCGTCTTGCCCGGCCTGCTGAAGGGGTTTGAACTCACACGGACAACAATCCTCAGATTACTAGTCTGACACATTGCCACTTGGCCATGGTATGTATAAATCATTTTTAGAGATATTGAAATCACTGTCCTGCCAGACAATCTCATTCTTAGTACATTCTTTTACCGGCCATGGGAGCCATTTTTACTGCCATGGCCCCTTAGCTAACTGCTATGGCCAATGCCATGACCCCTTTTCTTACTGCCATGGCCCCTTTCCTTACTGCCACGGACCCATTACTTAACTGCCATGGCCCCTTTACTTACTAACATGGTCCCCTTTGTGAACTACCATGGCCCCTTTAAGTACTGCCATGGCCCCTTTACTTACTTCCATGGCCCCTTTACTTACTGCCACAGCTTAAGTTAGGTTATCTAGTTAAACAACTTAACAACAAGTGGCATTATAAATACTTTCATTACTTCGTACTTAAACATACTACAAGGTATATATGCAAGAAAGGTCATGTAGTTTAAGCTGTAAAGTAAACAATTATAAACTGCAAAATGTTATTTTGAATTTTTATCTACACTCGACTGTAAATATCAAAGTATTAATCAATGTCATAACAATGACGAGGAATTACAATGTAATTTTATATACGGTATTCACAACTGACACATTGCAAAAAATTGTTTATACTAATAAGTAATATAGGGAAGTAATTCATTTACAACTTGTTGATTAAAATGCAAAGTTTCAAATCAAACATTTAACTATACAGAAAGAGATTGATTTATATGGAGCGTTGACCCTAACCAAGCTAAATATCTTAATTGGACTTGTCTATCATGAAATCTGAGCAAAACCAATTATCATTTTTTAGGAAAAATTTCAAAAATTAACAGTGACTGAATAGCATACAATGCAGACCACAATCAGAGGTACAGCCAGTTGCCACTAGCAGACTCACTTAGTACTAACGTTTAGACCCTCGAGAGATAGGTTAGTTGTACCCTACTGTTGACACAGTCGTCGCAATGGTAATCAACAAACTTAATCAACATAGATATGAATTTTAACTAAGTATTTTTTGGTGCAACAAATAAAACTTCTTGCCAGCTTAAACCTTAATAAACAATTTGCAATAACAAAACTGACACACATTGACAATCTGTGACTGACAGGTGGGAATATCCAGGTCCTTTGTTAAATAAACTGCTGCAGAAGGTGAACTATAGAACCACACAATTTAAAAGACCAATTGATGAGAATTCTGCATACAGAAAGCGAGAAAGGTCTGTTTACTGTTAGATTTTATAACCAAGAAAATTGAACATATATCTAAGTTAAAACCTCATTATAAATTCATGGTTTTACAAAATGATCACAAACTCATATCATTAAATATTATCTTACAAATCAACTGTGCAAGCATATTTTCACATTTAGGTTCAACCGTACCAGTTAACTAACTGCAGCTGTCGACTTAAGTTACTAATTACGGTTGCTAATTACTATCATGCAATTGTTAATATTTTTAGTAAGGTCAACATCCCCTTTGCAAAAATATGACTTAAAGTAAAAAGTAACTTAGAATCTGCTCTAGATTTTAAGCGTCATTATGTCAATTAGTATGAAATTAATACATAATGTGACTAAATTTCATTTCTTGATTTAAATATTTCATAAATTTAAACCAAAGTACGTAGGTTATATATCTTTCATTTGGCTGTATAAATAGATACCCAAATTCACTCTTTATTCTATTTTGCATGGTTATTGTACATAATTTTATTAATGTCTGACAGATCCTATATTTTGTACCAGAGACCACCAGATCTTATTATATGTCTCTGTTTGTAGTGAATTTGTACAATAAATTGGGTTTTAAAAAAAAATGTTGAAAGTGATGGTAGGAGCTAAAGTCACAGTTAATGACACGCATGTAAACTGATCACTTATATTTACAATAAGTCTAACATAAACTTGTGTACAGACACGTATTTTAACAGCACATTCCTTAAATGTATATCAATTAAAAATTTAGTTTAATAAAGTGACACTTCTCAACTTTCTATTTCGGATTTGAGGTTTTGTTAAATGAATATAAGTTTAAGAACATTTAACATAAAACAGTTAAGTCAACTAAAAGGCAATCTGCAAACCTTAAAATTGTTAATAGTTCTACAGAATGACAATTAAAAATGTCACATTAAACCAGCCTGACCCGTTTGGGACACAAAATGGCGATCACTTCTAAAAAAGTTATATTGGTCACACCTTTCTGTTATTTACTTTCGTTTTGTGAAAATATGGACCTGATTTATGTAGCCATACTTACAAATAAAATGATTCGGCGTTAAATTCCCGATGTTGTATATCTATAAATCACTAATATTATCCAAATACTTCAAAATAATTAGACCGAACTATTACTAGGGCGAGGCAAGTTTTGTGTACGCTGTTCTGTTAAACTCCCACATCAAACCGGAAGTAATATTTATCTTATATTTACGAGGATTGAAATTTTTTTAGTTGTTATTTTTTGACTAAATTAGAAATATTAAGAATTATTTTATAACTTAATGATATAAAATAGAGATCGCATAGGGTATGGCGACATATTCATGCCGAAGAATCGTGATAATGTTACCATATGTTTTCTTTATCGACTATTACCTGTGTTTTGCTATTTCATGGAATAGCCACTTGTTACGTGACTTGCTCGTGACTTTTAGCGGCAACTGTCAAATCTACATCTCGTGCACACTTAATATCATAGGGGGCTTAACATTTGTTAGAGTGTAGGTAATGATTAAAAATCAACGTTTTAAAATCCTGAAATATTACAGTCTAATAGATAAACTTCCTTTACATACATTTACAGCTAGCTTACAACCACAGACTAAAATGTATAAAGACCTGTATGGTATCTCAAGGGCTGACAATTATTTTTTAAAGAGACACAAATTACTTTCAAATTGTTTTGAGTAATATCAAGCTTTATATAGTCTGATTTTATTGACCTGTCAATTTTGAATACATTATATGACTCATTTAAATATTCGATCCCACTTCGGTTTGGTCCGTGTAGTTTACGAGAATTAATGTGGAGTATATAAGTCATCGATTGAAAGTCACGCCAGCTTAATGTGAAAGTTTTCGTTAATTCACAATAGGACAGTCGGTAAAGAGAATGCCTGATAATTGAGAGGTCTGTGGTTCGATCCTTACTGTTGCCATTGTTTTAGTACTTTTTCTTTATTTTTGCAGTATATTTTAATAGAACAGATTTGTAGTGTGTTTTACGGCATTGAAATGACATTTATTGATTTTAATCCGTTTTAATTTTAAACATGAATTCTTAAAAAAAAATGTTATTTAAAAAGAGTATATACATAACAAAATTAAGTAAAACATAATGAAACAAAACGAACAACATAAATAATCATATATAGATTCAATAATGTTGAAAGTATTAATAAGAAAAAAACATGGACCAACGCGGCCTCGAACTTAAAACACGTGTGGCACTAAGATTATAAACTCGTGATTTACCCTATTGCGCTATAACGCTGAGTACACTTAGTTTAGAGATACAAATTAAATTAAATTCTATCGTACAGCGTACATCTCACGGAACTTACCGAACATCTACCGAAGATTAACATACTGTGTGCATCAACCGTGTAATCAGTATGTAATTGACAGGTTAATAAAATCAAACAATATAACAATATAATGTATACCATCAACCTTCAGTGATATTGACAATATATTGCTTACAGTTCACTAATAACAGGTTTTATTTCATTAATAATATATTTGCATCAAATGCTTTCATAAAATTTCAGAGACGCTAATATACTTCATATGTTATAATTTTTCTGAAAATATGAAGAATTTAAAAGACATATAACATGACAGGTTGATAAAAACGGTATCGAAAATTGACCTCAGTATTTCGTTATATATGTACAATGATGAGGTCATAAACAGAAATACAGAAACTAATGCATATCTATATAATATACATTTTTTTTTTCAACTTAAAAAGAAAATGTACAAACAGGACTGTAAGTGTTAATCTGGGGAAATTTGTATGTACAGTAATAGAACTAAGAATTGAACATAGTTATTTCAAATATTTATAATCATGTACTGATGTAACCTTTTTCTGCACCATAAATTGTAATGCAAAGATGTTACTTGGCGATAATTATTCCATATATAATGTGTGTATGGGGGCGTTTTTTTGTGTTTCTGTTTTTGCTAGTACAGTATTTGGCTGACTTGACTCTATCAAATTACTGCAGTAGTAATTATAAATAATAGTATCAAAGTAAAATTGCGTTTCCAACTGTTACACGTTGGTAGAATCGTGGGCGGAGTCAGGGATCATATTTGGAAGATACATGTAACATGAGGCAGTATTTATAACTGTAGAATAAAAGATTCTTTGAAATTTCGATTGTGCATGCGGGACTGCGGGACTCAAGTACAACCTTTATTAAAAATTCTAAAAAATAAACAACGAAAGTTTTCAAATTTAAGTCGATTTTACAAACTAAACCAGTGTAAGGGTAAATTAGATTCATTACAAATATGAAAGCAGTTTACAAGAACCAGTTGCCTTTACTGTCGCAAGGAACAGATTACTTCTGTACAAGCCAGAGCAGACGTACAGGGCAAATGACCGTAATCAATCACAACGAAAGAAAATGACCTGCACCGTCCAGGAATCGCTAACCGTACGGATTATTAAAATTGGGGGGAGGTCTACAGGGACACATATAGGTATGTTGCTTTCGGTCCGATGTGTTTTGGTTGTGAGCTTTTACGTTTTTCACGTCTCCATTCAGGTCTGATATGTTTTGGATAGGAGCTCTTATGTTGTTCAAGTCTTCGTCCAGGTTTATTGTGTTTTGGATGGGAGCGTTTACATTTTTCATATCTTCATTAAAGTCCGATGCATTTTGAATGAGAGCACTTCACAACGTTTTTCACGTCTTCATCAAGGTGTGTTACGTTTTGGATGGTTTCACGTCATCATCCAGGTTTAATGTATTTGGGATGGGAGATCCTACGTTTTGTCACGTCTTCATTCAGGTTTGTTGCATTTTGGATGGGGGTTCTTATGTTGTTCGTTTTCATTAAAGTCTGATGCGTTTTGCATGTGGCCCACTGTGAATAAAACGTGGACGCCACCACAGTACGTGTGTACCTATAGAAAACTTAAGCAATAACATTTATTGCATCAAGGTATTTTGACGAGTAATCATGAATTCTCAAGACGAAAAATTTACATTTTCTTGTTTATATCTGTGCAAAACCTCAACATAAATGCGATAAGCACACAATGCACGAAGAAGGCCGATGGAGACAGGTCCGTGATCCTTGTGGATTCGTGCATGACTATGGTGTTTGTAATAAGCAAGGCCTTTATACAACAAATCTCACCAGGAAGCTCCACAGCGTATGAATACGGTCCAACAACAGACTTCTTTCAAGTTTTGTAATGCCGCAATTATGGCTTGTCCGGTCTCCCTGCGTTATCTCATTGATTACCGTGGCCATTAAACATTATGTAAACATATAAATGTAGTATTATCTGTTGGTTTAAACATATTTATCTAAGCTTGATTGCGAAACAAGTTCTTTCAACTTATATTAATCACTTTCAAGTCCGCCAGTATTAATGTCATATGAAGAAACATGGTCGTGACCCAATTAGGGCTCGAATCCATGATCCCTGGGTTGAGAGGCAGAAACCTTAACCACCAGGCTACCGCTCCTCTCAGTAATTATCTGTTGTCTTTAAACAACTATTTTCTTCAAAACAACTTATATTAACAAGAGCTGTCGGTAGGACAGCAACGCTCGACTATTCTTAGTGCTTGATAGTAAAAAAAGCCTTGATTAAAAGGTCAAATTTTCTAAGTAAAGAAAAGGCAAATTTTTTCTTTAAATCCATATTACAGTTATAGGCCTTGGAGAGAGTCTTAGTATGCTCTCAAAGAAAAGTATAAAATTTCAACATGTTTCAAAGCCTTATGTCAATGAATTTTGAAAATATTTGAACTATTACAAAAACTTTAACGTAAATTCTAAGTCCAAAAAAGGGGCATAATTCTGTCAAAATGCTTGATACGGTTACCTCCTCCTGTCCACATGTTGGGGTCATGATGGTGAATAAGTGTGCAAAGTTTCAAAGCCATATGTCAATGGACTTCGAAAATATTTGAGGTATTACAAAAACTTTAACGTAAATTATAAGTCGAAAAAGGGGCATAATTCTGTCAAAATGCTTGATAGAGTTACCTCCTCCTGTCTACAGGTCGGGGTTATGATAGTGAACAAGTGTGCAAAGTTTCAAAGCCATATGTCAATGGACTTTGAAAATATTTGAACTATTACAAAAACTTTAACATAAGTAGTTACGCCGACGCAGACGCCGACGCCCGGGTGACTACAATAGCTCTACTTATTCTTATCGAATAGTCGAGCTAAAAATGTTTACTGCACTAGTGGAGTCCCTTTAACAGAGCCAATATGACTTATAAGACAACCAATAGAAAATTCATGGAATGAGAAAAACCAAGGATCCTTTGAATGACAATAAATTACATGTACTGTTAAACAAAAGAGAGGACAAAAACTTTAGACAACACAATATTTTGTTCATATTTATTACATAAGAGACCAAAACATAGAAATGTAAATTGTTATGGACGGATAGAAACTACAACACACAAATAAAACATCTATATCAGCAATATACAGTAACACAACTTTTTTAAACAAAAAATGCAATATTTTTTTCTTAATAAATTCTGACTTTTTATTTTCGCAAAGTTTTCTAATAATGGCTATCTGGTCTAGTGGTTATACTGGCTGCCTCTTAACAAAAGGATTCAGAGTAAGAGCCTTAATTCAGCCATCACCTTGTTTTCTCTGTTTATATCTGTCTATGTTACAGCTGTCTAGGACTAAGGTAATGAACTTTAGAAATTAGTTCATGATTTTGTTTAAAATTGAACTTAAATAATCATGTTCAATATAAAGAAAAGTTGAACATTTTCTTTCATCAAGCATACAACTATTTAAAATATACAAATCTTTTTTTTTTTATTAATAAATTCTACAAACTCTTAATAATAATTTTGAAGTAAATTGACTCGTACTTGGCCATGTTATCATTTTAATTTATTCACATGTTTAACTGAGACAACTTCAAATGTTTAAATAATATGAACTTTAAACAGCATTTATTTTAGCATGTGAAGAAGCTATATGTTTACACTCACTTCCTAACATGTTCCTTGAACCAACTTGTATTTATGCCGAGGCCCACATGGAAGGTTAGGAAATCAAATGTGTAAGCCTTGTTAAATAAAGGTGTTACTTACTTACTTAATGTAAATTTTTTTGCTCAAGAAAATTAACAAATTGCCATTGATTGGGTTTGAACTCATGTGGCTAGCAATTCTTACATTACCAATCAAATCCTTGGATTATTAACCATTGAGCCATTACGCCACTTAAAAATAATATTTGAAATTAACATTTGGTATTAAAAAACAACAACAACAAAATTACAACACAAATACTTAACATAAAGAAACATATTTGAATAATAATATTTTTAACATTCAATAAATAACATTATGCAATAAGGAATGCAAAGAAATCTCAATTCATATGAGAAAATGATATGTATGTATATATTATATAATCTACAGTGTCTCAATAGGACCATTATACATTTCAACCAATCAGATCACAATAATGCCTGAAAAACATGTTCTATTTTAAGAAATCAAATCAAACAACTTTAAGTACTGACAGAGCAAGAGTTTCAAGTTTCAAATTTTTAAAGACTATTTATCTATACTTTTTAGTTCCTAATTGAAGGACCATTTGTTTCGTGGTTGAAAAAAGGCCTTTGGGAAGTTATTTATAATTAACTTCCGCGATTCTCTATTCTGACTCTGACCCTCATAGTTACTACGTCATGTTACACTATTGTAATGACCAAATGCTGTAGATAGTTTATTATGCTGGTTAGACCAAGGATTTAGGAGTGTCTGAATCACATATAACAAAAAAAGTAAGTAATACAGGTATTTGTTTATGACCCACTAATGATTTTTTTTGAAATTTTTTACAATGCAAAAAATTATGTTAATATAATAAATATTTTTCACTTGGTACATTCTTTTTTGGAACATTTTTGTTCTTATTAAACTTAAATGACATCAACTATATTCTTATGCAGATAAACATTACGTGTTCTTCGGCATATGAAATTTGAAACAACCATACATGCCTTAAAACTACTTAAACTAACACAAGATATAACAAGAATTGTTTAATGAACACTATGAGAGTTTAATAGCCATACAGTATTTTTTATAAAATGGTGCCATGTACCAGGCTTGATTTGAGTGAGAAAAACACACTACCAATATGGCATTTTTATAAAGGGCAAAATTTGATATGTAAAAATATAACTGTTATTTACAATATTATTTATCAAGTACATAAGTGACTTAATTTAAGAAATATAATTGAGCCGTGTCACGAGAAAACCAACATAGTGGGTTTGCGACCAGCATGGATCAAGACCAGCCTGCGCATCCGCGCAGTCTGATCAGGATCCATGCTGTTCGCTATCAGTGTCACTACTTGTTATAGGGTTGGTAAGTGAACAGCATGGATCCTGATCAGACTGTGCGGATGCGCAGGCTGGTCTGGATCCATGCTGGTCACAAACCCATTATGTTGGTTTTCTCGTGACACGGCTTATATGGTCCTTATGAGACACCATACTTGTCAGATCAATCTACCATGACTAGGTCAAATTATCTGTCCTCGGGTCAAAGGTCATATATTAAACACAATGTAACAACCAGTACTTGAATGCAGCCTTCTGATTGGTTAACTTTAAAGATATGTACTTTTTACTGCACAATGAAGATAAAAGTTAAGTGTGTACCCACTGTAAGACACCTCTGTTGGTCAATTGCAAACTGGTTGAAAAAATAACAAAAGATTGGATGCACTTGATTGAAAATTAGACACTGGTCTTAGAATATGTTCTTAAACCTTTGACTCATTCATGATTTAATCATCAGATGAATGTTGCCAAAAATCATTGTGTTTGGAAGATCCTTTTTAGTAAAAAACAAACAACCAACCCTAACAGTATTGCCTCAGCCCTTCCCTTTAAAATAAGGGTCCTTCACATCTAAACTGTCTATAAAATTCATCTTAAAATTACAATAAACTATCTTACAATAACTAAGTCACAAAAATAAAAAATGTTCTGATAAAAAGACAATGCCATAATTATATACATTGACCCAAATATGTCCTCTCTATTCATATATGGAACTATTACATTCTAGGTGTGCAAATAAAAACATTTCTTTTTGCCTAAGAAAAATCAGGTCAACATTTTGACTATTTGTCACTCACCTAAAACCTATTACAAAGTTATCCCCCTTTTTATCTAAGATAAAATTCTATATAACATTAGAGTTTCTTTCAAATATGAACTGATTAAAGTGATCCCACAAAATTCTTTGAGACTGTAGTCACCATAAGGGACTTTGTATTGGTTTTTATTCAACTCGGCTCTTTCCTTTAAAATCGTCCATTTTTTTTTTCTTTTCACTCTCCTTTATCAAACTGCCATCTGCATGTCAGCAAAGTTATAATAGTTTTCAATCTCTTCGTCAGCTGTCTCACGTGACTGACTGATGAACACGAGTCCCGTTAATCCCTTCGTGATCCCCATAATAACCTCCTGACAAATCTGTATACAGTTCTCACCATTATACTCCAAACCTATCACTGGGCCTGTGGAGAAAAAAATTATAACACTTCTTTACTTTGTATACATAAAACAATTTTTGTGACTCAATTATTTGAAATATATTAAAGGTGTTCAGACCTAAAAAAGCACAACATTTTCTTTACAAAAGAAATTCAGTTCTATTAACAGTTTACAAATGGAGCTTTGAAAAAAAAACCTTTAAAATGTGATACTACAGCATTGCGTGGCCTAGTGATTAAAGTGTTTGCCTCTCAACCTAGGGATCATGGATCCCAGCCCAACTTGGGTCACATGCCATTTTTCCTAAGAAAGCAATAGTACTTGTGTTAGTTCCAAGAAGTGGTCTCAAATGGTTCAAGTAAGTTAAAGCTTTCTAAACAATCAGGCTCAAATAAATGATGTTCATGAATATTAATACTGCCTTTTTGTGCTTATTCAATTTCATAAATGAAGTTTGTCCACATTTGAAGTTAAAAACCTAATATATATTACTACAGATTTGTGATGAATACTTCGATTTTTACCACAGAACTGTGATGTATACTTTGATTTTTACCACAGAACTGTGATGTATACTTTGATTTTTACCACAGAACTGTGATGAATACTTTGATTTTTACCACAGAACTGTTATGTATACTTTGATTTTTACCACAGAACTGTGATGAATACTTTGATTTTTACCACAGAACTGTGATGAATACTTTGATTTTTACCACAGAACTGTTATGTATACTTTGATTTTTACCACAGAACTGTGATGAATACTTTGATTTTTACCACAGAACTGTGATGAATACTTTGATTTTTACCACAGAACTGTGATGAATCTTAAGATTTTTGCCACAGGGTTATGATAAACACAAGAATATCATAAATGCTTCTAAATTTACCACAGTGCAGCAATCACATCAAATTATTGCAAAAATTCCTTTGATTTTAATTTACCACAATATTGTGACCAGTCATGATTTTTGATCAATCCTTTGAATTTTACCACATTAGGGGCGTCCATGGCCGAGTGGTTAAGGTCATTGACTTCAAACTACTTGCCCCTCATCGCTGTGGGTACGAATCCCAACAGGAACTTTGGAATCTTTCATGTGAGGAAGCTATCCAGCTAGCTAACGGAACGTTGGTGGTTCTACTCGGGTACCGTTTGTGCCTGAAATAATGCACGGAAGGGCACCCTAGGTCTTCCTCCACCAGTAAAGCTGGAACATCGCAATATGACCTATTCTGTGTCGATGTGACGTAAAACCCAAAACAAACAAATTTACCACATTAGTCATAAATTTCTACATCTTTTACTACAACATTGTGATTAACCCTTTCATTTGAATGATAAATTTTAAAAATAATCAAAAAAATATTAAATTTTGATCCGAATAATAAATTATATAAATATTACAAAAAAAACAATTTTAAAAATAAGTCCATAGAGTTTCCATTTACCTCGACTGACAACTACATCGTAGGCATCTGACCCAAACACTCGTAATGCATCAGGTGGTGTCATCTTCAGCTCTTTTGTTTGAACCAGTATACAGTCAGGCTGATAACACAATAAACACAGTGTAAACTCATTTAAAATATTTATCAATTTTTTAAAAACATTTTGCTGAAGAATTGATTTTTGATTTAAGAATAATATAAAACATCTGTGCCTCCCTTCAGGGACTTTGGGTGTTATTTCATTTTAGCAAGCTATCCAGCTAGCTTACGGACAGTCAGTTTGTTCAATATAGAAGCTTCGATATTCCGATCCAAACTACAACATATGACAGTAATTATTATTGAAATATTCAACATCAACCAAAACACTAGAAGGGTTTTTGTCACAAAAGGAAGCTATCCAACTAGCTTATGGACAGTCAGTTTGTTCTACATAGAAGCCTCGATATTCCGATCCAAACAACAACATATGACAGATATTATTATTGAAATATTTCAACTGCAATCAAAAAATTAAAGGCAACACATTATATTGTCATAGGCTGTGTGACATTTATTAGAAAGAATAGGAAGTATAAAAGTTACTTACATGAGAATTTGTCATTTCATCTATGAATTTCAAGGCACGTTCTTGTGAACTCCCATCAAAGAAAAACACTATCAGACAAGACTGAAAATATAACATTTATACTTGTAAATTTTATATAACAGACATATAGAGCATATTCGATGAGTGTAAATTTAATACTAAATTTATTGAACCAGTTGAATAAAATCACATTATTTATTGTTCTATTCCACAAGTTCAATAAAGTATTGAATCTACACGAATATATAATATTCTATATTTCATATGTCCAAAATGAGAATGAGAACGGTTTACAGTTAAAAATCAGTTAATTTTTTCATTGATGCACTTATAGTGTAACGCTAACATCAGCAAGCTTTAAAACGACGACACGTCAAAGTGATATTACACTAGTGCAATATCATTTTTATTAACTTGTTTGTTTGTTTGTTTCATTTTACGCCTTTTTCCAACAGTATTTCAGTCATATAGGCGGGTAGTTTCCTAACCATCGTTCCTGGAGAGTTACACCAGTACTAGACTACCTTCCTCCACTCTAAACTACCAAAGCATCTCCCGGGAAATGAACCCCAGCAGAGAGGTAACTGGATTAGAAGTCATCGACTCTAACCCCTCGACCATGGAGGCAGTTTTTTATTAACTAGCTGTTAAACACTCCTGCACCATGGTATATGTGATAAATGATTATCAAATAGGGTACTATGTTATGGAAAATAATGTACAACACATTGTGTCTGGTTTATATGTCTATTCAAAACTACTAACGTTTCACAATACAAAACATAGGAAGTGATGTACTGAAACGTCACGCATAATTTGGAGTCATTTACGGCACATGCATATGGGCCCAATTCCCTTCAATTATGTTATATATAATTGGTGTATTAAGCCTTAACCTGCTGTGTAATGGAATTACCATGATTTAAATTTGGAACAGTCCATTCAACAATAGCTCCATTTTCCTGTATTTAATACAAAATATAAGCTACCAACAGTCAAGAGCCTGGTCAGACTGCACAGATGTGCAAACTGGCCTGGCTCTCATCTAGTGCCACAGGTTAATCACTTTCATTTCCAGCAGGAAACAACACTTCTGTTCCTTTTCTTCAATCCAAAAAGAGAGTAATTACATAGGAATTTCTTTTTTTCTTAAATTTAATTATTTAAACATACTTTGATGCATATATTTTAATACTTTAAAGAAACCGAAAGACAAAAACGTTTTTGTGCCAGCAATTATAAAAGAGGGTTGTAAGTAGGAGGCTTGTAACAGAACTATTTTTTATGGCTTCAGAAAAACACAAACAATTTGTTTACCTCATCTGAAGTCTTCCTCCTGTTACCTAGTGACCGTGGTACTACACTTTTTTTAGGATCCAGGCTTATCTCAAGGAACTGAAAGTCTTCTGTACTTGGTAATGGCACAAAATCATCAACTTTACAATCCTGAAAAAAATTCCAAAATTGCCATTTTTACCCCTTAACCTATTTGAATTTCCTGAATGGATTTCTTTAACTTCCATTATAAAACAGACCATAATTATTCAACTTTTTGGACGTCAAGATCTGGCTTTGAAAGTTGTCCAGTCTTCTGTTCAGGATAGAGCTTTATCAGTCTGAACATAGACCCAACTCAGTACTGATTACTAGTTTTAATTGAACATTTTGTAAGGACTAGTCATCACAACTGATATTCTATATAATATACTTGATTTTTTAAAAAATTTCACTTGACATCAAAACTATGCAATATTCGAATTCAGATGCTCAATATTAAGATGAATTTCAAACTAAAGTACATAATCCCTCTTACATAACAATTTTTTTTGTTTTATAAGGATTATATTTACACCAAAATTCTAATAAGAAAAGCCCTCCCCAGAAAAAAATCAAAAACCTTAAGTTCAGACTAAAGAACATGCAGATGTATTAAATTTTGGTCACTCTTTGTATTAAATGGAGGCTTCTGATGAATTTTTCATACCACGCTCTACATTTTCCCAGAAAATCTGTTAAAATTTTACATTCATAAAACCTCCGTCGTTGGATGTCTGGGGTACAACATGCAATACTCTTTTTTTTTTATCTCCCAATAAATGAAAAGAAAGCACTACAAATTACTTAAAGAACCTACGATAAACTGACAAATGTACGTTGTTATGAAAAAACCTTTTTAAATAGAATAAAATAAAAATAAACCCTTGACATAAATATATTAACAAATACCTCTGGTAATAAGGTGAAATGTTTCATGTTGTCATCTTGCGTAAAATCGTGAATATTACTCCAATTGTTATTGAACACACTTAATTTCGCTTCTTTAAACTGGCCTGAAATAAAACAATCCAATGTTCATTATTTGAGAATATTATTTCTTAAACAGAATTTTAACATAACATACCCTATGCCATATGTTTAACCAACATGTTTCTTAGCCCAACAAATTATGCGCTTTAGGGCTTTTTATTATATAGTTATTTTACGATGGTTGTCCTATGTAATATTGATTCAGATTGTAAAATCGGTTGGTCTTGTAGTCGAAACATTGAGACTTCATGTGTCTCTGCTGGTAGCTATATTACCTCAAATTTTCAGGCATATTAATTTAAGCTTATTTTATTATCATAAAAGAAATGTCAAAGTGTGAGAAAAATGTGCGGACTGACAGGAACTCAAACCCAGGACCATTGGAGTACCATTTCACATCTCTACTAGCAAAGCTACCTGGGCATTTGCACATTTTCTCCCATATTAGTATACAGCTTAATCCTGTTACTGTAGAATATAACAAATCATTGACCCTAATTTAAAGCATAGTGGACCCTTTATATCCTACAACAATTTTATAATACACTTTATTATGAAATAGTTGCAAGCATAATTAGATGTATCTATAAAACTTAGATATATAGAATAAAAAGGTCCTTCTTCATACACAAACTTCAATTTGCATGATATTTCTGTTACTTCATTAAAATAACTTAAAGGAATAACACCTAACAAAATTTTTTTATATTACAAGTAAGTTTCCAGTAATTTTTTTTATATCATGATATCTTAATAGGAAGAGCCACTTAGGACTAAGGCTTCCACATTTATGCCTGTTTGTTGGTTTGGTTTTATGGGGCATAAACACAGTTTAGGGCATATGGCATTGAAATGGGAAAGTAATTTTGGCTAACCGCAGGTGTTAAAAACTTAAAAGCAACACCAGTTGTCAAAAACCACCTCACTAAGAGATGCATAAACTCTTAGTAATTTGGACCCAGTAGGTCACCTCTTACTATCATGCAGCTTAAAAGCCAAAATACTTAAATTAAAACGGTAACCCATATCTTACCAGCAAGTTCTGGATAGTAATAGGTAAAACACGCAAGTTTTACACGGGACGACGACTCTATGATAGGTTGCGTAGCACAGCACAGGAACGCATCTAAATTCTGGCAATCTCTCAATCGGAACTGTTGACAAGCCACAACAAACTTACAACCCGTACAGTCACGTATAAATATACTGAAAATACAATGATGATACATAATATTATTCTATTGTTTCAAAAGTTCCAGCACAATAAGCAGTAGCTGTTTACAATGAGGCCAGGGTTGACAGGTGTCAGGTAGGAGAATGAGAACAAAATTATCTTCAGGTTGGGGTTCATAGAAAGTCTTAAGCGTATCCTAAGTCCTAGGACAAAACCAACTTTCAGACTAAGTTAAGACTGTTTCAATTAACGTTTATCTTCAGTCAAATACTGTAGACTATAAATAAACGGTTTCTCCTGAGAAAAATTAAGAAATTCATGACAGACTCTTTTTTATCCGCAGTGTGTAAATGCCCATCAGTATTGCTATTCAGAAATTAAGAGCATCATAATATAGGAGTCATAAATTAGGATATTTTCTTCGAAACACAAAATTGTCTAAGTTTTGGTATTAAGACAGAGTTTCTATGAAACACAGCCCTGAAGCTTATCTTTTTAATTAACTTGCAAATTTAACTAGAATTCTTGTAACCTTTAACAGATGTTCCAGTTTTGCTTTGATATATATATATACATGTATATAATACATTAAACACACTCTGAAAATTGAAATTGCGGCATCAGGCCATCCATAATTGTTACAAAATAATCTCATATGTACTTACATCCCCAACAATTGACCGACATGCAGTCTTTTAATCGTAATTATAATACAAAAGTTATAACACAATTATAACAGATTTTGATAACTCTTTACAGATGAATGGTACCCTGGGATATACTTACTCCGGAATTAAAAATATTTTGGGGTTTCCCCAGCTTATCCAGGGGTACAAATAAACTTTTACAGTTACAGTATTAAAAATATACGCAACAAATTCACATATTGATCTATTGTCACTGGTAGTGCATTGTGAAACTAAGATGGTAAAAAGTTTATTAGTATATAGGGATTAGCTTGGAAAAACCTATATTTGCCGAATTAAGGTTAAAAACTTTTATCATTATAGGTTAACATACTAGCAAACTATACTGTTTTATCAAAGCATGATAACATGTGAAGGAAAGATAAGGTTAAAGGTTATTACCTGGTTTGAATTGGTCCAATAAAAAAGTTACAGTCTATACAATCATCTACAGTAACAGTGCTGGTGTAATCATATAAATATATGTTACAATTCTGAAATGATAAATAATAAAACTGACCTCTAATTTCATCATTTGTAGATAAACAAAAGTACTCCTGACAAATGTCGTTAACTTACAACTATTTGTAAAGTAATAGGAGTACCTGACATCATTCATAATCAATTTTTTTAATTTTCATGACAAAAAGAAAAACAGTCACAGAACAAGAGCTATCAGTGATCACATGAATCGCCTGATGATAGCTTGGATGTTGCTATGAGGGGTGATTGGAAAATTGGATAGAAGTGATCTCTAAATTTATCATGCCATTACTATGTCAGTGACTTGAGAACACTATGTTCCACCGCCAGATCAGCACTGATGATGTTTATTGTTGGTATTGTTTAATTGACTTTGCTGAATATTTATGATAATACACAGTAAATAAATTGTTAAAGCAAATTGTACCAAAAATTGTGTTGTGTTATAAAATTATTGGTAAAAACCCTCGGACTACTTTTTTGGCGTATAACCCTCTTGTGGTTACCATACTTTCAGAAATTAGCGCCCAGAATTAAAAAAATAAGATGCAAAATCATAATAGAGGCATGATAAAAAGAATAACAGGTTACTGTCTTTTGAGAAAGGGATTTCTCAGACTCGGCTAGATATGGTCCGGAAGGGGCTCGGCAAGCCTCGCCCCATATCTAACCTCGTCTGAGAAACCCTTTCTCAAAAGACAGTAACCTGTTATTCTCTATTACTGTGGCTCTGTAGCAGGTGACACAAAAATGGAACATTAATCATTCTTTGCACATATCATCCACAGATGATTCACAGTTACATGATCAATATATCCCTATCATTTATACAGCAATATACACTTACCTTACAATTTTGTACAATGAATTGCTTGCCATTTAGAGATCCTGGTAATTTACCAACTGTATGATCTGTTAAACCATCAAACATGTAATTTGAAGGATCCACTTTAGGTCTCTTATCCCTAGATGAATATATAAAAATAAGTTACCTTAAAGTTATATATAAAGAATGTAATTAATGAAGAATCAAGTTCACTCAACATTTTACAAAGGTACACACATATGGTCAGTTCATTCAACATTTTACAAAGGTTAAAAACAAAGGTTAAAAACAGTCAGTTTTATATATTTTAAGTCAGAAATTCTGCATTTTAAGAAGATGGTTTGGATTTTGCTTTATTCCCCTTTAATGTTAAACCCATTTTGGACATTTCAGGCCCCAGGAGAGAGTTTGGTGACAAAACAAGCTTATTTCCTATTTGCAAAACTCTCAAATGAAAGCTGTGGTCTCACAAGCAGTTTTCCAAAACAGGTACATTGAGTTTAAAAAAATGTACTTTGAAAAAGTTGCATTCACTGTATTATTCATTAGGAAGTGGCTAGCCGTACGGGCTGGTACGGCTAGCCAAAAGTTCTAGCCGTACTTGAGTCACATACGGCTAGCCTGGACACACTGTATTGTTTAGCCGTACCGCACTTTTCAAAATTATATGAAAGTGAAAAAAGCATATGTTTTTTTATGTCTTGAACAAGGATTTTAACCAGGAAACAGCAATTGTCTTCGTATGTTTACGTTTTAGAGATGAATATATAGCCATGTTGGCTAAATACAGAATCAAATCAATTGTGTCATCTCCAGATGGCTAAATCATATTTAAGTGCAGTTGAATAACATCGTTTATATATTAATTATTATAATAGTCCTTTTTTGGTTCAATAAGTTTAATTTTCAACACCTTTAAAAACAAAAAAGCACTGAAAATAATTGTTGTTGTGTTATGATAATTGTGTCAATTACTGACGGTAGAAGTTTGTCCATCATTATACAGTAAGGAAAGTTTGCCTGTTCCTTGAAATGCATTCTAAAAGTCCTAATAAATCCCTGTACTATACAGGGTTTTACATCTCTTTAAAATTTTAGGGGTCCAGTGGATGCACATCCTAGACAAGTAGGGGTCCAGGCCTGAATTTTAGGGGTCCAAAATTATATTCACTAAAAAAGACTATGAAGACCACTCTATTTTGCTTAAAATCGTTTATTTACCCTGTAAGAAATATGCATGTATATTGTACTGTTTTCATAAGAAGTATATGATTTCAATATCTTTTATCACTAGGTTTTTATAGCATTTTAGTAGCCCTTTACAATAATATCATGTGCTATTTCCAAGGCTTATTAGTCTTTGAGTGGCTGGAATGTCAAGTTTTAATTAGTAGCATATTTTGTTATTGACAAGGTGATTACACCAACAGACTGAAAATTTGTACTGATCTATTTGTAAATATTTTAGCTGAACAAGTAAACACACAATAGATATCTTTACAGACCAGTCAGCTAAATATCTTGCGTTTTTAAAAATATCATAAAACAAAAGGCTGACAAAACCGCTTTTGCACCTCCTCATAAGCTGGGACATAATTGATGTCCAAGTCATAAATTAAGTTCGCCGAAACCATTATATTTATTAAACCAACGATAATAACATACCCAGTGACTTAATTTCTAACACTTTTTCATATAACACTTTGCAAAAAGCACTGCATTTTTTATTATCCCTGTTCATGTACAAAATACAATCGCCGAACTGGTAGATCGACATAGGATACGCTAACCAATAGTAATTGCTTGTTATAAATAGTCCGTCTAAATATAGCAATAGAAAAACCAAAAACAGCTACCAAAAATAGATTTTACGGTAAACGTCATCAGTTACTGTAGCTTGCACGATAAACGTCATCAATTTCTGCAGCGGGCACTTGCAAATAGCATGCGCAGTAGATTTCAATTTTGTTAACTTCCGAATAAACAATGCAAGCATTAGGTTTAAATGGAATTTTATGAGCTTCGAGAAGAAAGAGATAAAATCTTGTCAAGTCAGAAACAATAATATCTATTGGCTAGAATTATTTTTGTGCGTACACTTGGACGCAAGTGGATAACTTATATGCGTACATGTCAAAATTTATGCGTATAGGGACGCAGAATTCTGCGTCCCGTAAAACCCTGACTATAGACTTTAATTTTGGTTAATTGATTTTGCTTTTTGTTCAAAAATTTATATATTTAAAATTGCTAATGTCAAAATTTATATATTTAAAAATGCTTTAAGTTGCTCATATTGTTTTTTTTTGTGTGTTTTTTTTCAATGTTCTATATATTTATTCATTCCATTGACAGATCATGCTGTTATGAAACAAGCTTCTTTGGCCGTTATGATTATTCACTCCATGTGCTTAATCAACAAAAAAACGATTTAATAATTCATCTTTCATACAAAAAAAAAAAAACCAACAACAAATCTTATATAATCATAAAAAAAACAAAAAACGTTATAACTTAAACTATAGTTATAACTTTGCATTATGTGACGCATATACAATGTACTTTGCATAATACGTTTTGTAACTTTGACACTTTTATCGCGATGACAAACGCTATCATAATTTCCTTTCTTTTTCTTTACAAAGCTTTTGTTATAAAGTTTGAGGACAAACGCGGGTTTAAATCCTTGTTAAAAGACACAAAAGAACATATGCATTTTCAACTTTCATATAATTTTAAAAAGTGCTGTACGGCTAGACAATACAGTGTGTCCCGGCTTGCCATACATGACTCACGTACGGCTAGAACTTTTGGCTAGCCGTACCGGCTCTAAGGGTGTAACGGTTTACCGGTATACCGATATATTGCAATATGAAAAAATAAATTTCGAACCGCGGTACGATTTTTGGAAAACCGGTAATTTATAAAAATCATAATTTTCAATTAATTGCCTTCCAATTTTGTACAAATTTCACATAAAATCTTTAATTGGCAAATTTTGTTGGCGCCAACGTAAGATAAAAGTATCCGACAACTAGTACACTTAAAAGTCAATAAGCGGCCGCATAATTTACATAAGCGGCCCAGATGTGAAAGGTCACACGCGACTAGTTTTGTTTATCAAATTGTGTGACACTACTTTCTATTTATTCCTTACATTTCTACTTTAGTTTCTACTAAAAATATATACATATAATAATAATAATAATATATAAATGTTACTCCATCTTTACATCAAAACATATACACGACAATACGTATTGCAATATATTGCAATACGCTTCAGCAAAATGGCAATATATTGCAATACCGTTTTTGCTGTATTGTTACACCCCTAACCGGCTCGTACGGCTAGCCACTTCCTATTCATTATTGACAAATCACAAAAAATCTATGATTAAATAACAAAATTTCATTTGGCCTTTGCATCTTCTATTGGGACAAGATAATTTCAATTAGCATTTTAGTTTCAATTCGAAATCTTCCATGGGGTTTACCTGGTTGAACCATTTAAAAAGTTCATCATGATGTTTTTTCCCCAAAATGTTTTGGGGAACCATGATGAACCGGCAAAGCCCTAACTATTTTGTACTTGAGTATAAAATATTAAGTTTACCATGAATAAACCTTTGGCTGTTCTTCTTCCAATGTTTCATGGGATGACTTAAACCCCAATTTTACAAGTAAACAACCCATTATTTTGCTGAAAATAGACAATTTCTTAACATGACATTTCTTGTTGCTAAAATTGACAAGTCTCGGGCTGAATAATTCGGTCAATTTTGATTGGCTGAAAACAGCCAAAGCCGGTGCATGGTAATTTTGCGAAGTTACATTTACTTTTAGGCATAAGAAAACCAAATTCCGTCGCTTTTAGGAGTATAAGCAGTAAAAACATTTTTAAAGCTGCATGTAATAAATTTCATAAAAACAGAAATAGTGACATTTAATTAATAAATTGGGTTTCATATCGACTCCAGATCTTATTTTAGTGTGCAGACAACCAAAATTAGTTTTATAAGTATAAATATCTGCAACCTCAGTGTGGCGAAATCGGAAGTACAATTTCTGTTTGCATGAGAAACTCCTACTTCGGATTATCGTTACATCAATATTAAATCAACACACATGTCCTCATTTAACGGTATATTTCTGCATTGTTACAGGTGTTTTCATACAAATTTAATCTTTTTTATGAGATGATTATTTTTTTCTGAACGCCAGGCATAATGCACCGTGAAGCTAAAACGGTTAATTTAAAGTGTGTCTGCACAAGAAAATCTCATATTTGCTGTGTTCGGATAGCAACTATAACAATGTGACGTAGCACATACACGAGCTGATTATAGTCTTCATTTGCATGTTAAAATGCGTATAGAAACTACAGAGTTACAGTGGGATTTAACTTTTAAAATCGATATTTATGAACAATGTTTGATGAGATTTACAGCAATACTGTTAAAAAGGCTAATAAAACTGTAGAATGCTTCGTTTTTAGACCGACGGCAAGATATTTTTACATTTTCATTTAAGGTATTAGGACCCTAATGGGCACTATCAGGAACTAAAAAATTGACATCATAAGTCAGATGTATACCTTAAAGTACACCTGTATGCAAAATTTAAACAAAGTTTACCGTACAGAAATCAAGTTATGGCCACTTTTCTGAACTCAAGCTAGGATGTTATGAGGGCCCTTTTTTAGAAAGTAGGAACCTTTAAATAATTTGCAATAACACTCTAATGAAAAATGTTTTCCCATTAATTTTTGGTAAGAAACAAAAAGTACCATTCAACTAACAATCCAAATAAGCAAAATTATGGTTTCTACATAAAATTTATGAAATCTGTATAAAAATGTTATCCTACCCCTACCATTTTTACCACGTGCCTGACCATTTTTCTACTTAGGGAGCCTAATTTAAAGAAATCTTAAAATTTATCCAAATGAGTGCCTGTTTTCAAAGTTTCCCTAAATTTTTAAAAAAGTATATTGGTTGATCTTGTAAAATATGAAATACTTTTACCGTCTAGTTTTGATTATATTACACTTTGAAAATATCAGGTACCATATTTATTACTAGATTTAGCATAATTTAGCCAATAAATACCTATATAAATTAAAAAATCAAAATTAAACACTTTTTTCTTTCCAAATGGGACATGAGAGATGCATAAATAATGTTAAAAGAAAAAAAGAAAGAAAAAAAAAAGTTGACCCTTCTCGGGATTGAACCCATGGCCCTCATTTTCAATGTAGTTAACAGTAGTTCTAGCATATTTGAATACTCTTCAAAGCGGAGATTATGCATTAGGGTGCTAATACCTTAATGCAGTTTAAACCGATGTCAGTTCTGTACGTACTTTAACGTCTCTGGTTCTAGTTTGAAATTATATTGATTTGTCTTTATTATGTAAGAAAGATGTATTAACAACGAAAAGATTACCTTTGAGAAAGTATACATAATTATAACTTTTGTATGTGGCTTAGCTTTTGGACGTTTAATGGTCTCCATCAATTGATGATCTAAGTAACTTTCATACTTTATAAGCTATATGGCAATTTCTCTTTCAATAAGTTTACATTACGAATGAATGAACATGCACTTATATTAAGCACAATCAATTCTTACTGAAAGTCAGTCACATTTTATAAAATTAAAAGTTTAAAAAAAAAGAAATTTTCCTCCTGATTATTTACCATGTTTGTGCCGGATGCAGCATTCTTGGTGATATTTTCCTGTCTGAGGTTCTGGTATGTCTTAACATGCAGCATATGAAAAAAATGTCACAAAACGAATTAAGAATTCAAAATTTTCACGAAATCTGCCCGTAAAACGATGCTAAATATTCCAACAAAACCTTATTGAAATATTTATTTAGAATTAGCTTCAAATGTGGGAACCGGCGGTTATATTCAATTCGTGCTGCATATTTGCTGAAGAGATCCATATGTGATATAGAAAAACAACAAAACTACGGACCAGTTCCATTTAACCAACTAGGGTATGCATTTTGTACATAAAGTGTAGGGGGCGTCCGTGGCCGAGTGGTTAAGGTCGTTGACTTCAAACCACTTGCCCCTCACCGCTGTGGGTTCGAATCCCGACAGGGACTTTGGATTCTTTCATGTGAGGAAGCTATCCAGCTAGCTTACGGAACGTCGGTGGTTATACTCAGGTGCCCGTTCGTGCCTGAAATAATGCACGGAAGGGCACCTGAGGTTTTCCTCCACCAGTAAAGCTGGAACGTCGCGATATGACATATACACTGTCGATGTGACGTAAAACCAAATCAAACAAACAAACAAACATAAAGTGTACATAAACGCTAGCTCCTAATATAACCATTTTAAACAGTCTTAGCCAAGAATTCATGTATGGTATATTTGGCTTAAAGTCCATGGGAAAGTGTTTTTATATCACACTACTACAATAGGCTTTCTGTCAATCCAGGGAGTTGCCACTTTGTTGATATTCAGTCGTCTTGGTTTATCGATCATTTGATGATTCTCCAACCAAATGATACTTGTGTTTCCGCCGGAAATTGTAACTAGGTCTGTCTATCTCTTGATATTTGATTACTAATATCAACCGGAAGCCAACCAGTTACATTACGTGAGATGCATGTTGAAGCAAGTTAGAGACGCTTGCATTTTCTAAACATGCATGATTTTGAAAAAGAACTTATGGTTGTCGACATCACTACGTATCGTTTTCAGAGCTAAAAAGTGATTTTGTCTGTAGTTCAAACATATATCATATGTAACGATGAACTACAAGTGGATCACAATCAGCGATTTATTGTATTATGTTCATCCATAATATGTATGTAAATGCAAATCATATTACGAAGATCACAGAAAAATGTTGTTATCTTGAACTACATGTATCAATATTTTACATAGGGATACATATATGTCACTTCTGGTTTGAGATCGCACAGCTACTCTTACATCTGTGTGATACCGGACTTATTTGTAACACAATTACCGATTATTTAGCACATAAATAATGAAAAACAAACTAACTTAAGTTTGTTCTACATGATCGAATATTAGAAAAGACACGTGAATATGATGGCCATTGACCTTTAAAGTATAATATTGTGAAGTGAATAAAGAAGGTAATTAACACATTCCAGCCCATGGAAATTACAGAAACTGCAGAAATAGCTGTGTGAGTCACACAGTATAAATATGATGATAATTACTGCAAAATCAGTCATTAATTGCACATTACTTGTAGATTATTTGTTGAATCTTGTATCTGAACACCTTACTTAAAATCTAAGAAACCAAATTTCAAGTTTACTTCTTTTAGGGGTGTCATCGATAAGGATTTTTGTATTGATATATCGATAATGAATTATCGGCGATACAGCGAATATATCGATTGCCAGGCAAAATTAAGCTTTCAAGTCTTTTTTAATTTGTTTTAATATGCAGTTATATTTAAACACATGCAAAAAATATAAATAAACTATGAAAAGTGAACAATTTGTTTCTTTTTTATCATTATAACTTCTAATGACAACTAATGACTAGTAACAATAATGTTTAAAGCCTTTTCCATTTTACTTTTGTTGTTGTTGCTATTACGTAGTTACAGATTATGCTAAATCCCTTCCTTGCCGTTCCATTAGACTTAGTAAGCAGGGGTTTAATTGGCAAATTATTGTGTTTAGAACCTGAATAATTATTAAAGTTTAACATAAAGTTACATATGTAATCATAATTTTTATAAAGAAAAACTTACAAAAATTTTCTTGGCATTTTCCGTTTTAAAAAATCTGAATTTTGGGGTCTTGACCCCCACTTAAGATTACACCGAAATTTGGCAGCATTCGTTAGAGACACTGGGAGGTAACTCTGGTGTTTATTTCTGTTTTAGTTTTAGAAAACAAAATATTTGAAATATGTTAGTTCTGGTTTTCATAACTTTATATGTCTCTTTTATTTTGATGTTTAGTCTATCAGTACTATAAAACCTGTTTGCTGAAGTCTCTTTAGTTAGAAATATGTGTGCATTCGATATCCGATATTTAAAAAATGGAATCGATATCGAATCGGATAACAAAGATCGTTGATACACCGATATCGATTGAATCAATTACACTCCTAACTTCTTTAAAAATATTTTGGCTCATCGGTTGGTAAAATGCATCTTTAATAAATAGATGTGCTGCCACCAGTTATAGGGTTTTGTTATCATTGTGTATTTTTTCTTTATCCAATATCAGTTACAAAAGGTTTTTGGCTATTGTGTGAATTAAATGTTTATGAGATACTTATAATTGTTGAACTAGTCTGTAATTTAATGTCGAAACAATGTAGATATGTTACGTGGTTTATTAATGAATAAAATTATATGAATTGAACAATTGTTTTGATACTTTATTCTCACTAGTGAATTATAGGTTTCAGAAATATTATATATGAGATGTCAGCATCTGCCATAAAATAATAGAAAATGTCTAAAAGGTCATATATGTTTATCAATCGTTTATCAATCGTTTATCAAATCATATTTGTGCCCACTTGTTTCGGAAAGTTATAATTATGATCCCTGGCTGAAGGTCCGTCATCTTTTAAGCAGCCCATTAACTAGATCATAATGTTGTTCATTCACATGTAGCATTGCCTAGTGACACTTTACTGAAGGTACCCGAGTGTTTCCCTCGGCCCATAAGCTATGTATAACTTGCCCATATACGGTCAAAGCCGGTCAATATTGTATCCACTTGTTCATTTAGGTGAGAGATTTTAGAGTTCGAGTTTGAATGAAAATGAATATGACACAGTGTCAAATTTCTAGGTTTAACAGGGTGTCTGACACGATGCACTTTAAGATTATATCTCCTGATCAGTCCCAATCAAACAGAGTCTGTAATTATCAATTAATATTGTTGTTTTTGTTGCTTTTGCGGGAGCACCTGTTTTCCAAATTTTCATATTGTTATGTGCAGTGTGGCAGCTATAAAAGTTGCCCCATAGTTCACTTTTATAGCGTTATTTTTTTCTCGTCACTCCAGATTATTGACTAAGTGTTGAACATTGAATACCGCTTAGCCGGTGTAAGGGGTGCGTAAGGGGTGATGTATTTTCACATATAATTCAAAATGAGACTGCTGTTTCCAATTGATATTGTTGTTTGCCTCTGAGGGATCACCTATTTTTCAGATTGTTTTTGTCTGTAGCTATAAACCACGGGGGAGGAAGTGTTACACGAAGGATGGAGTTCTTATGATAACTTGTTCAGGAATTCTTGTGATAACTGTCACGGGATTCGTCGGAAAACATCTGTATATACTACAAAAACACTCGTTAAAAATGGTTATTTTCATCTTTCCAAAATGAGTTTTAGGTGCTAAATTAAACTTTAATGATTAAGCTTGTCTTACATCTTGCATTATGTGTCAAAAACTAATTCACAGACTATTTTTAATCGCCTCTTGCTTCAAATCTAGTAGTTTTGAGTAAAATTTCCAAATTATTTGCCAAGTTTTGACCGGTTTATTTCTGGTCTTCATTCTTGCCATACATAATTACCTAATTATAATGCAAAATTGCAAACATAAAGCACCGACTAACAGATTTATACCCGATTTTTCCAATGTCCCGGAGTTCTTGTGATAACACTGAAGATGTCACAGAGTTCTTATGATAACTTTTGTTATTGCCAGTGTGTTTCTTGCGCTAAATCACGGCACGTGTTGGCGTTTATTATCATTCAATAAGATTATAATCATAATGAAATGCAGTACGATTATCCTTTGCACAAAAATGTGGATAAAACGTTGGTCTTATGTGTCTGCAAAGTATAAATAGGTGATTGGCTATCATCTACAGTAAAAATTGAACAAGCTGTCACTGATATTCAGCAGTGTCATGGCTTAAACCACAAAACAAAAATGTCTAAAACCGTACACGTTATTCTCAGTTTCACATTTTTAAGCAACCACCTTTCTTTAGCAGACAATATATAGGCATGCTTCCCTTACATAAGGGCTAAGTAAATTGTATCATTTTATACCGTAATAAATAAGTATATAACCAGGATAATTTCCACACCTATGTCTGAAAAAAGTACGATACAAAAACTCATCTGCGGTTGGCTCTAACTACCGATCTCTCGAAAAAATTCGAACTGTCCCTCCAGGTTCAAGATTTACCTAGAATGGGATTTCAGTTATTGTGTATGGGCATTCAAACTAGAATTCCCCAGGTGTTGCTTGTAAGTGTCGCAAAGTCTCTAATGTAACTTACAACAGACAAAACTTTGAAACATATTAATCGCTGTACTATTATAACTGCTGTTTTACATAAAAAACAAATGTTTCTCTGATTGATGCAGTAACATAGATGCTTAACTGAGAAAAAATAGACTGTATGTCTGGATGAAAATGATAAAGGGCCAGAAAACTGCTAGGGGCCGGAAACTGCTAGGAAACCAGTACATAAATCCTCTTTCCAGTCTGCGTCAAACAAACAAAAAATACTATGAAAAAGAAACGGGGGTAAGAAATAACATCTCTTGAACTAAAATTCACTCAAAACCAACATTATATATCCTATTTTTGTGCAAAGGATAAGCGTACTACATTTCATTATGATTTACAATCTCATTGAATAATAAAAAAGCTAAAACGTGCCGTGATTTAGCGCAAGAAACACACTGGCAATAACAAAAGTTATCATAAGAACTCTGTGACATCTTCAGAGTTATCACAAGAACTCCGGGACATTTGAAAAATCGGGTATAAATCTGTTAGCCGGTGCTTTATGTTTGCAATTTTGCATTATAATTAGGTAATTATGTATGGCAATAATGAAGACCAGAAATAAACCGGTCAAAACTTGGCAAAAACACTGGATCAATACTTGTGAATTGGCAAATAATTTGGAAATTTTACTCAAAACTACCAGATTTGAAGCAAGAGGCGATTAAAAATGGCCTGTGAACTAGTTTTTGACACATAATGCAAGATGTAAGACAAGATTAATCCTTAAAGTTAAATTTAGCACCTAAGCTCATTTTGGAAAGATGAAAATAACCATTTTTAACGAGTGTTTTTGTAGTATATACAGATGTTTTCCGACGAACTCCGTGACAGTTATCACAAGAACTCCTGAACAAGTTATCATAAGAACTCCATCCTTCGTGTAACACTTCCTCCCCCGTGTAAACGGCTTGGGACGAATCTGAATTTGTGAAAAAAGTCATTTTATAAAATGATATTTAACTTAATAATTCCAATTTATAAAATGCGCCGCATCACGACAAAACCAACGTAATGCGTATGCGACCAGCATGGATCCAGACTAGCATGTCTGATCAGTCTGATCAGGATTCATGATGTTTGCTTACAAACCCTATTACAAGTAGAGAAACTGATAGCGAACAACATGGATCCTGATCAGACTGCGCGGAGGCAGTTAGTTTTGTCGTGGCGAGGCTCAAATGATATTTAACTTAATAATTTAAACATTTGGGTATTGTAAACGAGATATTATATAAACTGTACATGTTATTACGAAAATGTTTAATTATTCTATAATAAAGAAAAGCGTATATTTAGTTTCATATTTTTTATTTAAATTTAGTTCTATTACAGTTTACACAACGCTACTTATTGGCCAGATAGCCTTTAAAATCATTTATAAACACAATATTTCTTAAAGGAAGTTGATATGTGGAGCATAATCGCAAATTTTCGGCCTTTTACGTCAATCTCCGGATATTGACAATTCATGTTACGGTTGACTGATTATCATTATTAATCGTGGAGGTGTTCTGTTTGCTAGATACGTAGTTTTATCAACAGTTGGAAATCCCCAAGTTTCTATTTCAATTTATGTTCAAGTTTTCAAGTTGCTTTAAGTAACAGGTATTTATTTTGATTTATTGTTTTTCATGTATTTATATCTTATTTTATTCTTAATTAATTAGCGATAAGTATTCTATGTTTAAACGAATGAGTAATAGTAAAGTATTAATTAGAAAAAAAGGTAAACGATTTAAACAGCTCAAAAGGAGTGACGTAGGAGCAACACTATCTGTTAAAGATGTTTAACTGTTTGATTTCATTTAAAAATAAATCGTAAAACACCCAGCTTGTAAATCGATTGTCTCAAACACTTAAATGGTTAGTTTTCCAAATGAAATTAGTCGTAAATACGCCGTTTTTAACCTTTTATTTCGTAAATTTGGTAAATCGCCAATTTTTCTAATTTGCCTAATATATCATATCTTTTAACTTACTTAATAATTGACTTAATTCATGCGTAATAGACTTACAATAGGCATTTTCGTTTAACAAAACATTAGGACAAAGATAAAAAATAGTCATTGTTTGAAACAAAATGAATAAAAGAAGGAATGTACTTGATGGTTGATTTAAATTAGTTGAGTTGATTTGGTATGACATTCATTATTTTGACTTTGAACTAGAGACTACAATGTGTATTTTAAACTGGTAATGAAATATGAAACATTGAAATGCTAATTTAATAAAATTCAGTTTTTTTTTTGTTTTTTTTTTTTGGAGGGGGGGGGGGGGGTACAACTTATACCAATTAGTTATTTTTGATCTTAACTTATGGTTGTTATAGTTAAAGGTAATGATTTTAAGCATTAATAGCCTTTAATTATAACATTAAGGATTTAATATGTTTATCATTGGCCAAAATTTTGTTAATTTTATCTCATTTATAAACTGTTATTATAAAATGCAAAAATATTTCAGTTTTCTTTTTTCTTTTTTGTACTACTTGTAATGAAATTTATTTGCACCAACATCCAGAGAATACAGAATTTACATTGCCTACTTATATTTATCATTTACCCTGAGGGGCTCTCTTATCAGCAGGGTACTATATTAAAACACCAATACACAGCATGTTTTTTGACACTTTAATCTTCTGTAACTGTTTTCTGCTCATGTATGGTATTTTATTAAAAAAAAAAAAAAAAAAAAAAAAAAAAAAAAAAAAAAAAAAAATCAGATCTGCATTAAAGTGAAAAGGAAGTTGCAAAATTTTTATAATCATGTATTTAAATATTTTCTTTAAAATATATTATCTTCTAAATGTGTTAAAACTGACAAGGTAAATTTGTCAAATCTATAATGAAAAAAAAAACATTTCCCAGTTCAGAATCTAAAAGATGATTTTAATGCAGAATTGCAAAAAATGTGGATAAATATTATGGGGTCTTTACAGAATAGTTAAAACTGATATTGATTTTAAACCAGTTTTTTTATGATGAGATTAGAAAATTCCACTTCAAAGACAATAATGACAATAATACGGGGAAGTCAAAGACCGGGCCCGCGAAGCGGGTCCGGGCTTTGGCTTGCCCGGCTATAGACTACACGTGTATATGTAAAAGAAAATCAAATAAAAAACAATTAAAAAATATATAGAATTCTATACCTATCAATGAAATTTTCAGTGTCAGTTCTAGTCGGGCGCCGCCATTTACAATGTAACTCAATGATAATAGGCGGGGTATTCCGATAACGGAACAAATCTCAACTTTTCGGATAAATGATAATCGTCGAGTGTTCCGAGTGAAAACGGAAGCGGTGCATGTAATACCGAATAACACCTTTAAAACGGAAAGAATGAAAGGAATTTTTAACGACTTCCCCGTTCATAGGCCTTGCCTAATTTCATATTATTTAACATGCATTTATGCCATTATTATTATTTTTTTACATTTGATTATACAAAAATTATAGTCATTTAGCTTAGATGTCTTACATGTATTTTGGGGGGAAAAACTGGAAATTTTAATTAAATATTGCATATATCTGCATTTTTGTTATTTACCCTGAGACCCCTTATCAGCAGGAGACCAGTGTAATGAAAACAGGCATTCTCAGAAAAATACCAATACAGACTTGAGTATAAAAGCATTCCCTTTATACTTTAAATTTCTAATATAGAAATCTTAAATAAAGTTATCAATTTTATTTATTTCATGCACAGATATATAAACTTATATTTAGCTCCATGATTTCATGAAAAAAAAATTATATCTTTAAAAAGAATGCAAGCATTTCATGGTTGAAAACATAATATCGCAGTGTATGGATTGTTTTAAAATCAATGAATTAATAGCGAGCTCGACGAGCTGGCCCGAAGGGCCTGCTCGCAAAGCGAGCTTTACGGTAACGCGAGTACCTGTTAAGTGATGGTTTTGAAAACTTTCGTCCAAAGTACCGAATTGGACACATCGCAACCTTTCGAATTTAAAGATAACGATAAAAACTGAGGAATTCTGACTGAAAACGGATGTCTAGACTGGTCACCCGCGCACGTCTATGGGAACCATAGTTGGACAGGGAACCAGAATAACGGAAGCTGTGTATAAAAAAATAATAATTGAAGGCGCCATTTTGTTTGAAAAAACTGATAAAAAAGAACAATTTTTTGTCGAATTTTGTTGTGAAAACTATCTAGAATGAAAGAAAATGGTCTAATTAAGAAAATGAATCCGAACACCAATATCTTTTATTCAGTCGTTAACGCTGTACAGACGTTTAAAGTATTGTTTACTTGACGTCACAATGTAGCGCCAAACAGCACGTGCAAAACAAACAAAACAAGTACGCTATTTTAATGTCGTAAACGTTTTAAGTTTTACATTTATTTCACTTTAGATAATCTTTATTTCGCTTGAAAAATTATAGAGTGAAACAAAATAAACAAAGTTTTATCAACGTTTTCAAAACTCGTTATTCATTTCACGACAGGGGCGGAGCCATATTTAACACAGTACGTGTGACGTCACACGCACTCGTTACTGCATTTGAAATAAAATTGATTATTGAGCGATTATTTCATACTATTTCACGTAAAAAGTGCATCGAGCTCGCTTTGAGGCTTTGCCTTTTTCATATTATTCTCTTTCAATCTTGATCATGAGGAATTGCCTCTTAAGTTATATATTATTATGCAGAGTGGCAAGAAATGTGCATATATGGATAATTCTAACACTATCGGAATTTTTTCTATATAAACAAAGAAGGCCCGAAGCGTGCATTATTCTACAACAATGCACTCGCCGTTCTTATTATCTCCCTGTGTATTTTCACATTGACGGCGCCATTTTGTTTGAAAAATCTGATAAATAAAACAATTTTTTGTCGAATTTTGTTGTGAAAACTATCTAGAATGAAAGAAAATGGTCTAACTAAGAAAATTAATCCGAACACCAATATCTTTAATTCAGTCGTTAACGCTGTACAGACGTTTAAAGTGTTGTTTACGTGACGTCACAATGTAGCGCCAAATAGCACGTGCAAAACAATCAAATCAAGTACGCTATTTTAATGTCGCAAACAAGTCAAGTTTTACATATATTTCACTTTCAATAATTTGTATTTCGCTTGGAAAATTATAGACTGAAATAAAATAAACAAACAAAGTTTTATCAACGTTTTCAAAATTCGTTATTCTCAAAATGTTTCTACACACGGTAGATTTAACGACAGTTTTTTTTTCAACCCACTGGAACGGCCTTTAAAGAACGTTTCTATTGGAAACTCTGAGGCGAAAACAAATTTAACCACCAAACATAAAGTCCAACTTTATAATAATAATTATATTTTTTTCTTGACGTGTTAGAATGGAAATAGATATTAATTCTTCGTGCATTATTGTATAATAATGCACGTTTTTCGTTCAAATGCTTTGTAATTAATCACTCAGGCCTATCGGCCTTCGTGATTATATTACTACGCATTTGAACTCAAACCGTGCATTATTCTACAACAATGCACTCAGAATTGATATCTATTTCCTAAATATACAAAATTTCGCTTTAGAGACAATAATATACAAATATGGACTTTTTAGCTGTTGAATATAATGTGATATGTACTGAAAAAATTAATATTGACCGAGGCGATAGCCGAGGTCAATATTAATTTTTCAGTACATATCACATCATATTCAACAGCTAAAAAGTACATATCTGTTTTATTATATAATCTATAAATAGCTTTTATATGACTTATCACATCTGCCATTGCATACGACGGAAATCATTATTATTATTGGCATGCTAATCCCTTTTTTTCTTAAAAATGAAAAACGGTAACTAAAATAGACTAATTTGACTCTTATGTACACCCAACTCAACGTTTCTTCAGAATAATAACAACAAACTTGGCGTGACGTCACGTCAAAGTCTCGCGTCTTTTAGGGATTTCCAGAAAATCTATTTTTAGAAGAAAAACCGGCGAATATACTCTGAAAATCTATTTTTAGGAAAAAACAGTGAATATACTCTGATATTGACCTGTTATTTTTTACAAAAAGTTGCTTGTTAGCCAATCAGGGAAAGGCATTTCAAAGCTATTTATAGATTATATAATAATATCTAATATGCATTTATGCCATTATGATTTTTTTTGTATATTTGATTATACAAAAATTATGGTCATTTATCTATATGACTAACTAGCCTGAGTGCCAACGCCTGATGAATCCCAGGCTTATGTCTAACATGCATTTTGAGAAAACCAGGGAATTTCAATACATACTTATAATCTGCAAAATTGACTGTTCTTTGTTATTTACCCTGAGGGTCTCTTGTCAGCAGGAGTGGTATAATGTAAACAATCCATCTCAGTAAAATACCAATACACAGCATGACTTGAGATTTTCCTCTTCAATAAAAGTATTCCCTTTATACATTAAATTTTTAATATTGAAATCATGAATAAAGTAATCAAATTTATTTATTACATGCTTTTCGGTGGTTTATAGAAATATATCAGTGATATAAAAACTGGTAATTTCACTGCTTGAAACAGTGAAATTACCACTTTGATAATTTCACTGTTTTGAATTTAACCCCCTTACGTTGTTTCAGTGAAATACCAGCGTGCACAGAACTGGGTACCATTTTAATGACGTGACGTCGTAAATGACGTCACGTTGTATTATTATTTGGCGCGCTTTTGATTCAGTTTTAGGTTAAATGTCTTTTTAAAACGTTTCTTTGCATATAATAAAAAGAAAATTTGTTTAGTTTAGAGTAAGATCAAAATATATTTCACCTTGTGAACACCAAAGGTTCATATTTCACTCGTGGCTGCGCCACTCGTGAAATATACCTTTTGGTGCTCACTCGGTGAAATATATTCCGATCTTACACTGAACTAAACAAATATCCTCTATTTATTTTATGGATAATATTTTAATTATTTATATCTTTAAAACATATGCAAGCATTACACAGTTGAATACTAAATTATCACAGTATATTGATTGTTTAAAAACCAATGTATAAATATTCTCTTTCAATATTGAACATGAGGAATTGTCTCTAAGTTATATATTATAGAAATAATATTTTAGCTTAGATATAAACTTTTCCTTGATTTGTTTGAGCTTATGAAAAAAAAGTTTATGTTGTTACAAACTAAATTAATTTGGCCAGAATTATCACATTGATTTTCCTGTTTGTACAATAGAAAAATTGAAATACATGGCCATTAAAAAAAGCTTTAAAAAACACTTTTACACAATTATCCATTATGGAGCATTTTTAAATTAAACCTTATTAATTCTATAAATTTGATTTTAAGGGGTATTTTTTACACTTACTGTTAAATACTGGTTAATAAAAATATGATTACAATAAAATTTTTTTTTAATTTTAAGCTTTAACATGTTATCACCTAAAATGTTAAAATTTACTTATTTATATTCATGAATAGGCCATATATTTCCAAAGTTTTTTTTTCTTACAATAGAAATACAATCTGTCAGTTGATATACAATTATCCAATAAACCATTTAGGTGTCACTTTCACTGGCCAGCCTGGTCATATGGTCTAGTGCACTAGAAGTGCACACGGTGTGCACTTCTAGTTCAGCTCTAGTGCACTAGAAGTGCACAAGGGTGGGAAGTTTAGTGTGAACTCAACTGTACGTGAGATGCATGTTGAAGCAAGTTAGAGACGCTTGCATTCTCTAAACATGCATGATTTTGAAAAAGAACTTATGGTTGCCGACATCACTACGTATCGTTTTCAGAGCTAAAAAGTGATTTTGTCTGTAGTTCAAACATATATCATATGTAACGATGAACTACAAGTGGATCACAATCAGCGATTTATTGTATTATGTTCATCCATAATATGTATGTAAATGCAAATCATATTACGAACAACACAGAAAAATGTTGTTATCTTGAACTACATGTATCAATATTTTACATAGGGATACATATATGTCACTTCTGGTTTGAGATCGCACAGCTACTCTTACATCTGTGTGATACCGGACTTATTTTGTAAAGGAAATACTTAGGCAATTGCCGATTATTTAACACAGAAATAATGAAGAACAAAGTAACTTAAGTTAGTTCTTCATGATCAAATATTAGAAATGGCACGTGAATATGATGGTCATTGACCTTTAAAGTATAATATTGTGAAGTGAATAAAGAAGGTAATTAACACATTCCAGCCCATGGAAATTACAGAAACTGCAGAAATAGCTGTGTGAGTCACACAGTATAGATATGATAATAAATACTGCAAAATCAGTAATTAATAGCACATAGCTTGTAGATTATTTCTTGAAGCTTTTATCTGAACACATTTCTTAAAATCTAAGAAAACAAAATTTCAAGTTTAATTTTTTAAAAATGCATTTGCTCATCGGCTTTAATAAATCATTGTGATGTTTAGACAAGTACACAGCTGAAGAAACGATATGGTGTTGTATACATTCCCAATTATATACTAGTACAAATATATTTTGTTTTTTTGGCTGGATTAAAGCAGCATGCCCGCGGATTCATGCTATTTTCCAGAAACTTTTTAAAATTGTATTTAAAAGAAAGAAATATTATGCTCAAATTTGATGTTTAAATTTTCTGAAAATTGCTACATCTTTTGTAAATATAAAATCAACATTAGACTTCAGACAAAGAAGATGACACTTATTTACATATCAGGAACATTGTGTAAAACCAAGGAACATGCCATTATTATAAACCTACACCTTTCCAGTTATAAACATAGCATCTGATGATGATTAATCATGTCAAATTAATTGTTTAAATGAGGAAGGAACATATTTGAATTAAACATATGTCTAGATAGGTAAAATATATATGACAGGAAATGTTCATCATCCTAGCAACGGCTTGGGACGAATAAGAAGTCATTTTATAAAATGATATTTAACTTAAAAATTTAAACATTTTGGTATTGTAAATGAGATATTATATGAAGGGAAGTTTTCTGTACATATTATTACGAAAATGCTATAAAAAACCCACATAATTAGTTTCATATTTTTTTAATTTTAATTTTGATCTATTACAGTTAACACAACGCTACTTAAATTATTGGCAAGTTAGCCTATAAAATCATTTATAAAACACAAGTTTTTTTTTCAGGTATAATAAAAGGAAGTTAATATGTGGAGCATAATCGCAAATTTTCGGCCTTTTACGTCAATCTCCGGAAATTGACAATTCATGTTACGATTGACTGATTATCATTATTAATCGTTAAGGTGTTCTGTTTGCTAGTTACGTAGTTTTATCAACAGTTGGAAATCCCCAAGTTTCTATTTCAATTTATGTTCAAGTTTTCAAGTTGCGTTAAGTAACAGGTATTTATTTTGATTAATTGTTTTTCATGTATTTATATCTTCTTTTATTTTTAATTAATTAGCGATAAGTATATATACTATGTTTAAATAAATGAGTTATAGCAAAGTATTAATTAGAAAAAGGTAAACCAAAAGGAGTGACGTAGGAGCAACACTATCTGTTAAAGATGTTTAACTGTTTGATTTCATTTAAAAATAAAGCGTAAAACATCCAACTTGTAAATCGAGTGTTTCAAACACTTAAATGGTTAATTTTCCAAATGAAATTAGTCGTAAATACGCCGTTTTTTAACCTTTAATTTCGTAAATTTGGTAAATCGCCAATTTTTTCTAATTTGCCTAATATATCATATCTTTTAACTTACTTGGTAATTGACCTATTTCAGGCGTAATAGATTTACAATAGGCATTTTCGTTTGACAAAACATTAGGATAAAGATAAAAAAAAATTAATTTCCTTGTTTCAAATAAAATGAATAAAAGAAGGAGTGTACTTGATGGTTGATTTAAATTAGTTGAGTTGATGTGGTATGGCATTCATTATTTAAGACTTTGAACTAGAGACTACAATGTGTATCTTGTGATTTCTCTCATCACTGAATCTTTGTAATACATTGACAGAAAATTCTCCAACAGGTAATAATATTTAAAAAAAAAAAGTATTTCCCAAGTGGTAAAATTTTCAAGTTTCTTTTTTGAAATAATTGTTTAAGTAAATGTAAAGTAAGAAGAGTTTCTAGTACATAACCATGGTCGTTCTTCTCTATAAAAATAACATTTACCGGTCCGTGTTTTACTTTGATGTTTTCAATTTATTTTAATTGTTTAACTATCTACAAAAGTTTAATCTGTTAACACGCATTAATTATACAAGATAATTCGCTTTGTTTCACATCATTATCTTACGCAGAATCTGAATCATGTATTTTTTTTATAAATGATAAAAGTTATTAAGTTGCATGCCTTTATTTTTTCGTCATCTGCTATTCTTTTAAAAATATTAGATTATAATTAAGGTGTTTCGGATGTCATACTTCAATGCAATGTGAACGCTATTTACTTGTTGACTATATAGTGTTAGCTATAAAGTATTTCAACTTAATTCTAGTAGATATTATAGTCAAAACATTCTATAGCTGTGTTCATTTTGAATATTATCAATCATATATATATATATATGTGTGTAATGGTAAAAACCAACAACATTTCAAAGTTTCTATGTTTAAATATTCATTTTAATTAACAATTCATTATGAAAATTACCGTTATATTGTATAACAATAATCACAACATTTGAGCAAAGATATACGCATTCTTAAGGCCTCAACAGACGGTAGGATTTTGAAGTACAACACCAATTAAAACTAAGATGTACAGACAAATCCTAATGTGTGAAGGCTACTATTTCTTGATTTCGGAAACCTTAAGTCTAGATTTAAGGGATAAGACATGTTCTATTTTGAAAATCTTGTCGTAAAGATTTTTACAAACCTCCCACAATGACAAGTAACAGATAACCAAATTATCTCCTGATAATGGGAGTAATTAATGAAATTCCAGAACAAGTAGGGCTTAAAGGTAAACATAGTATTAAGATGGGGTAAAAATGATGTTGAAAAACTCTTTAGGAGAACCAAAGTTGTGTTTGAATCCCAAATTATTCCGAAAATAATTATGTCACGGTATTGAATTCTTCTCTAATAAGGGGAGGGGAGGTAGTTTGTAGGCGGCCAGATAGCTTAGTCAGTAGAGCCGCAGTACGGTATTCCGAGGGTCCCAGGTTTGAGTCTCGGTCAGGCTTCACATTTAAAAAATATATATAAAAAATATATATAATTTTTTTAATGGATGTGCTTCAATCATTACTCATGGCGAAAAAAGTATTTAGTGAGTAAAGTATGTAAAGGATAAATGTAAAGGGATCCTTTTTAGGGTAAACCTCAGAAGATTCTTACAGTGTAGAATTACCGTCTCAATGCAAGTGTTGAAACACAAGAGCAGACATGAATACATTTTATTATGAAAAAGTTTGGCTTTTATGTTCGCACAGTTTGAAAATTGTACATCTTATCTCTAATTAATGCTGTACAACTAAATCCTACGTCTGTTGAGGCCTTTAAACAATTTCTCCTATAAATATGTAGTAAACCAAACTATGTTATCCCAAAAAATATGATAAACAAGATCAACAAGGAAAGTCTTCAGTCTTGAGTAATCAATAATTTATCTTAAAATAATTTTACTTTGTGATTTGGTGAACAAAAATAAGGTATTCAACAGACAGACGGGGATGGATAGTAATTTTCTTATTGACGATCAACAGGAGGTTATTTTTTTTGTATGAGTGATCCTCCATCAAAAACTATTCTGCGCTTTATTTACATATCTTTAATAGACATATAATTTCAAAATGTTATGATACTGCGTTGATAAACCGTGACCAGAATATCCTCTGATTTTCCCTCTCTCCTTTGTTGTGACAAATTTGAACACCTATGACAGAAGTTTTGTTCTGTTCTGATTGAAAACGTGCATTTATTTTCTTCTTACTAAAGAAATATACAAAATATCCATAATATCTGCCATTCGTTTACAAGTCACGATATGCATTTAGTGTATAGATATATATCATTTTTCTTAGGTAATATTTTCATTATCCTTACAACAAATACCCATGCCTATCATTTTCCATTTAAAAAATACATTTTACTTATTCTTTTAAAACATATTACATTATTGGAACAAATAAAATAGTAATTAACCATCTTGGTCAAATCGGGGGGTTTAGGGGGGTTTTTAAATTTTTAAACAAATTAATAAAAAAAAACCTTAAAAAAACCCTGGAAAGAATTTTTCAGGGAAGGAAAAAGTTAATGTTTTCTTTAAGTGAAAAATAAAGGGAAAAAAGTAATTTTCTTAAAATTTTTCAAAAAAAATGAAAAATTTATATGGGGGGAAAAACAAAAAAATTTTTTTTTTTAAACAATTTTTAAAATTTTAAATTAAATTTAAAAATATTAATTAACAAAAAATTGTTTTTTAATGTCTTTTAAAGTTTTAACCCGTTTATAATTTTTTAAACCCTTTGAACGATAATTATCTCTTTAAATTTCGCCAAAATACCGTTTTACCAAAATTTTCAAAAATTTCAATTCGAATAGTTTAAACGATTTTATTTATTTTTAAAATATCGATTGAAAAAAAAAAAAAGAATTTAAAATAAGGAACCCTTTTGAATTTTAACTTATGTCTTGCTGCAGATTAAACTTCAAGGCAAAAAAACATCGTAAAATTGAACATTGGGCTCGAAGAAATACAAACACAAACATTAAAAATTAAGAAACTGTTTAATGATTCATATGTTGCAAAAAATTACATCGCAAGAGGAAAATATTTACAAAGTCAAATGTAGACCTGCATTTTCTTTAGTTATTGTAACTTGTATTTATGATGAAAATATTAATATCTAATTAAATTTACAGGATGTCGGAAATTCCGGATTACACTCGCAATGTGTCACTCAGACTGTCTAAAGTACTTGATGAGATAGGAGTGAACGAAAGAATGGTAATGAAAAGAAGGCGATTATCGCTAATGGAAGAAACATTAAAAACAACAGCACACCGATTAACAGAGATGTTCCTAATATTAGTATAGACATTTTACTAACATTTGAATTAAAAATTAACATTTTCCCCCGGGTTTTTTCACATTATGCAGTAATCCAATCGCCAAAAATTTCTGAAGAACAATTTCCTTTGGGTTTACAAAAAAATTTTGAAAACAAAACCCGTCAAAAAAAACCCCAAACCCTTTTTTTTTGGGAAAAATTTCCCACATTTTTACTATTGCCGGATAAATTGGGAACCTTCCTGGAAATAATTTAGCCCATCAAAAAAAACATAATTACCGTGTTAAAAGCAATTTTTTGAAAATTTTTATAATTATTTCTTTTTTCTAAAATGGCGGAAACCAATTTAGCTTTTTAAATTTTTCACATTGTTTCTTTCTATAACGTAACCTTTTGTTAATTACTAGTACGGCTTTTTCCCAACCAATTTTATTCGACCATGACTAAAACTTAAAGAAACCCCCCATTTAAGCCTTTTAATGTGACCATAAAAACATTTATTTTGCAATAAATTAAGTTTTATAAATACACAATGCCCTGATAGCATTTCAAGTTTTATGTGTAAAACGGTCATGTTTCATTGTATTTCAAGTACAGACAACAACGCTTGGAACGAAAACACTTTGCTCATCTGTTTGAATTATTGTCTGACAATACTTTACAATTGTGTTTTAAATGATAACTGTCCACATTTTATCATCCCAGAGAACAATTTAATGGCTAGACGTTTTACTCCAGTGACAAAACAAGTCATACTAGGTACACTCTCTTACATTATAAGCAGTAACGGGAGTGCATTACTTGAAATAGAATGTGATCAACTTGATTTCAGAATTCAAAACACTTTTTTGAGGTTTGTAGAGATTGTTCCTGAAGATATGTCTTGTGGAATTTCAGGCAACCTCGTAAATGTTATTGGTCTTTCTGTCAATAATTTGCACCTGCTTGTCCTCGAATATACGAATAAAATCAGTCACATACGAGTTCTATTGCAGACATTATATAAATACCTGATGCAATTAACCCATTATATGAATCAAGGGCAAAATAAATTAGCATGTAGTGCATTGGCTAAATTTCTAAGCATGCATTTAGGTTCCGCTCTAGCTTCAATGAACATACAAAGTCAAGTTTGTTTATGCCGAGAATCTACCGTTTTGATGTCGTTATGTCTAAACGTTGACCAAATATCGAGTAAAGTGAAACTAGCATCAATTTTCTATTGTACAGGTGAAATTGAGAGGGCTGAACTTATTTTGAAAAATATTGAAGAAAGTTGTGATCACAATGTAGTTGAACCAATATGCCATTGCTACGATTTTGAACATAAAAAAAGTAAAAGGGCATTTGATATATTATGTTATGAAGCAGATGATGAATATACATTGCTACAGAGTATAACTGCATCTTGTGTCAGGTTTCTACGATGTGAAATAAACTGTTGTCCCCATGAACTCCAATATGAAATGTTCAGATCATCGCAACAAGACCTCCCTTATAGAAGTGAAGATGATGAATGGATGGATTTAGCTGTTGTAGATTCTCTGTCATATTTATACTTTCTACAGTATAAGACATATTGTCATCTCAGAAGACATCGGGATAAACAAACGGCAATTTCCAACCTTGTTAAATGTATTGTAGTGGAAACAAATTTCGGACACAAAGAAACAGCACTAAACCTTCTAGGTCAGTGTATGGAGCAAGAAAACAGAATAATTGCTGCTTTAAATTGCTATCTGATATCTCTGACAATACGAGGCAGAAATAACGCTGCAAAGTTTCATATCTGTAGACTTGTAAACTCACTGTTGGGTTCAGGCTTCCATTAAAATAAATGTGGAAATATTTACTTTTTGTGACTTTGAACAGAAAATATAAATACATGTGATCCCTTTATAGAAAGACCTAGCTTGTCATACATTTTGAAAATGGAACAGCAATATATATTACAATTTTTTACAATCTATGACTTCTTGTCGATGTGTTTGGTGATTTGTATGCATTCAACCTAGAGTTAGATTGGTATGTAATGCATTTGTCAGACTTGTATGGAGACTTAGAAGATTGAAAGCATGATGCAACATTTCCTTTAACGTATATTAAACAAAATATAAATTACTATCTAATTATAATACGTAAAGACATTTCTTATAGATGTATGAAAAGGATTATGTATCAAATATTTTCAATGACCAATCTTTAAAATTAAGCAAAAAAAAACCCCCCCCGTTTATTTAATTTTTCGAATAAGGTCAACGTTACCAACCAAAATTTTTATATAAAAAAAAGTTGTTTGAGGTTTATGGTTTTTAAAATTCTTTTAGTTTGGGGGCAGTGTTTATGTTAAATTAAAAATTGTCATTTATTGTTTAAAAAAAAAGTTTTTTTTTTGTAAAAAATTTTAGTTCCCTTCCAAATTTTCCCTTCATCAGGGTTTTGCCATTTATGGAAAAATTTCCCAATTTTACGATGATTTTAAAAGGGGAAATCAAAAATTTCTGAATTTTAAAAAATTTTTATCCAGTTCTTTTTTCGCAATTTTGTAATAATGAAACATTGCATACGTATTTGTGCAAAGATATTGTGGAATGGAAGAAGAAATAAAATATGAAATTTATATCTTATTTTATATTTTAGTAGAAAAGTCATGTAAATGTTTGTAATTTATAAATCATATGTTATAATGACTGTCTCAAGTAAACTGAAAAAAGTTATTCGTGTCTGAATTCCATAGTCTTATGTTTTAATTCTTCATAGGGACTTACCGAGTTACATAGTGAAAAGCTAGCACAATAATTATTTCTATGTATTTTCAAGCACTAATATATATATTTCGGCTACAAAAGTCACACTAAGAAGTCGAAGTTGAGTAAAATTGTGATTTTATTGCCATTAAACTAAATTTTAGGTACCTCGCCGCCACTTCCTCGGTCCGGTTTTGTAATGAATTTGCTGGAGAGAACGATATGGTGTTATATACATTCCCAATCATGTACTAGTACAAATATATTTTGTATTATTTAGCTTAAAGCAGCATGCCTGCGGATTCATGCTATTTTCCAGAAACTCTTTAAATTGTTTTTTAAAGAAAGAAATATTATGCTTAAATTTGATGTTTTAATTTACTGAAAATTGCTACATCTTTTGTAAATATAAAATCAACATTCGACTTCACACAAATTAGATATGTTTTAAACTCCACACACTACTGGATACCACAATATGAGTGTATAGTGTCGTTAAAAAAAACTGGCAGTTTATTTTTAAGAAAGGACCAACTTAACTAGACCTGTTATAGAGAATGCTGATTTCCTTACATACTTTGTATATTCTTATCTGGAGGCATGCAGCTTTATTGCTAAATACCTGTCATTTTCATATTAGGTTATTTTTTCTTACAAATTGGCCTTGTCTGCTCATCAAGTTGCCATTATGTGTGTTTATAGACTCACAAACAGTGAACATGTGCTGGAATCCCTGTCCTTTACACCTATTTTTAGTTATTGAGATGAAGACATATTTTCTCTTGTCATGTAGATTTTGAATAAGGGTATAATAAAAAATCTTGTGACATTTATTATAAAATATTCATGTGCTCTGATTCCTATCACGATTAGATATAGTCCACAAGAACGTCTACTGTCGCCAAAATATCTATAGATACATGTATTTTTCTTTATCAAACTCAAAATATAACCTATCAGTTACAAAATGTTTTTTGCTATTGTGTGAATAAAATGTTAATGACATACTTATAAATTATAATTGTTCAACTAGTATGTGATATAATGTTTAAACAACGTTGATATGTTATGTGGTTTATAAATGAATAAATATACATTTATATGAATTGAACAACTGTTTTGATACTTTATTCTCACTAGTGAAATATAGATTTCAGAAATATTATACATGTATAAGAGATTTCAGCATCTGTCATAAAATAATAGAAAATGTCTAAAATGTTATAAAAAATAACAATGGTTTAATATATTTAAAAGTTTACCAATCTTTTATCAAATCATATTTGTGCTCACTTGTTTCGTAAAGCTATAATTATGATCCCTGGCTGAAATTCCATTATCGTGCAAAACTTAAATACAGCCAGCCCATTAACTAGATCATAATGTTGTTCATTCATATGTTGCATTGCCTAGTGACACTTTACTGAAGGTATCCGAGTGTTTCCCTCAGCCGGTCAATATTTTAACCACTTGTTCATTTAGGTGAGTGATTTTAGAGTTTGAGTTTGAATGAAAATGAATATGACAAAGTGATATTTTTCTAGGTGTAACAGGGTGTGTGACATGATACACTTTAAGATTATATCTCGTGATCAGTCCCAATCAAACAGAGTCTGTAATTATCAATTAATATTGTTGTTTTCGTTGCTTTGGCGGGAGCATCTGTTTTCCAAATTTTCATATTTCACAACGGTAGGTGTTAAGTGCTGTGTTACAGCTATAAAAGTTGCCCTGTAGTTCCATCTAGTGTTATATTTTTCTGGTCCATCGGGATTATTAAGTGTTGAAAATTGAATACCGCTTAGCCGATGTAAGGGGTGTGTGAGGAGTGATGCATTTTCACATATAATTCAACCTGAGACTGCAATTTCCATTGATATTGTTATTTGCCTCTGAGGGATCACCTATTTTTTCAGATTGTTTTTGTCTGAATTGGTGAAGTTATTACCACTTCTATAGTAATGAAATATCAGTTCAGCATTCTAGGACAGCAATTGCTCTGTTGTTCTATTACCAGGACATATCTGTAGGGATGACACTTATTTACATATCAGGAACATTGTGTAAAAAAAAGGAACATGCCATTATTATAAACCTACGCCTTCCCAGTTATAAACATAGCATCTGATGATGATCAATCATATAAAATTAATGTGACTACGAAAATGCTTAATTACTTAATAATATAAAAAAAAACCACATAATTAATTAGTTTCATATTTTTTTAATTTTAATTTTGTTCTATTAAAGTTTACACAACGCTACTTAAATTCTATTGGCAATTTAGCCTATAAAAATATTTATAAAACACAAGTTGTTTTTTCAGGTATAATAAAAGGAAGTAAATATGTGGAACATAATCGCAAATCTTCGGCCTTTTACGTCAATCTCCGGATATTGACAATTCATATTACGGTTGACTGATTATCATTATTAATCGTGGAGGTGTTCTGTTTGCTAGTTACGTAGTTTTATCAACAGTTGGAAATCCCCAAGTTTCTATTTCAATTTATGTTCAAGTTTTCAAGTTGCTTAAGTAACAGGTATTTATTTTGATTTATTGTTTTTCATGTATTTATATCTTATTTCATTCTTAATTAATTAGCGATAAGTATTCTATGTTTAAACGAATGAGTAATAGTTAAGTACTAATTAGAAACAAAGAGAACGATTTAAACAGCTCAAAAGGAGTGATGAAGGATATAAAAAATCGTTAAACATTTAAATGGTTAGTTTTCCAATTGAAATTAGTCGTAAATGTGCGGTTCTTAAGCAAATAATTTCGTAAATTGGAAAATCACCAATTTTTCTAATTTGCCTAATATATTTTATCTTTTAACTTACTTAATCTTTGACCTAGTTCATGCAAAATAGACACACAATAGGCTTTTTACTTTAACAAAATATTAGGACAAAGATAAAAAATAAAATAAATTAATTTTCTTGTTTCAAATAAAATGAATAAAAGAAGGAATGTACTTGATGATTGATTTAAATTAGTTGAGTTGATGTGGTATGACATTAATTATCTTAAACATTGAACTAGAGACTACAATGTGTATCTTGTGATTTCTCTCATCACTGAATCTTTGTAATACTTTGACAGAAAATTCTCCAACAGGTAATAATATTTAAGAAAAAAAGTTATTTCCTCAAGTGGAATAATTTTACAGTTTCTGTATTGAAATAATTGTTTAAGTAAATATAAAGTAAAGTAAGTTTCTAGTACATAACCATGGTCGTTCTTCTCTATAAAATAACATTTACCGGTCCATGTTTTACTTTGATGTTGAAGAATTATTACAATTGTTTAACTGTATACAAAAGTTTCATTGTAAACCAAACTATGTTATTCCAAAGTCTGCAGTCTTGACTAGTCAAGTAAAATTATCATAAAATAATTTCTCTTTGGTGAACAAAAATAATGCCAGGGAAGCTGGATAGTAATTTTCTTATGGACAATCAACAGGAGGTTGTTTTATGATGAGTGATCCTCCATCAAACACTATTCTGCGCTCTATAGGGACATGTTATCTCACTATGTTAAGATACTGCGTCGATAAACCGTGAACAGAATATTCTCTGATTTTCCCTCTCTCCTTTGTTGTGACATTTGAATAACTATGACAGAGGTTTTGTTCTGTTCTGATTGAAAGAGTGTATTTATTTTATTCTTACTTAAATAAATATCCAAAATATCCAAAATATCTGCCACTCGTTTACAAGTCACGGTTTAAGTTTATATCATTTTTTGCAGGTAATATTTTCATTATCTTTATAACAAATATCCATGTCAATCATTTTCTTTTTAAAAATTATTTATTCTTTTAAAACATATTACATAAAAGGAACGAATGAAATAGTAAGTGTCAAATTCGGGTAAGGGTTTGTGAATTTCAATCAAGAAAAAAACAGAAAATACCTAAACCAAAACTTTAAAAATCACCCTTGATGTGAATTATCAGGAGACTTTTAATGCCTATTTAAGTGAAGTAAAGTAACCAAAAATTTCTCAAGGTATTATTCATATAAAAAATCTATACATTTTGGGAAAATCAAAACCTTTTTTATTCAAAAATTTCCCAGAAATTAATATGATTTTTGTTCCTTAATGTCTTTAATGTTAACTGTGATAATGAAACTACCTTTGAACGACAATTATCTCTTGAACGTCTGCAGTACCATTTCTATCAAATAACAAAATTACAAGTTTGCAGTTTATATCGATTGATTTGATTGATTTATTATATATCGATTGATAGAAAAGTCGAATAAGATAAGGACTTTCGAATTCAATTTTGATCTTGCTGCAGATTAAACCTCAAGGCAATAAACATAGTAAAATTCAAATTGGCCTAGAAGAAAAACAAACACAAAACATTAACAATTAAGAAACTGTTTAATTATTCATATTGCGCTAAAAATTACATCTCCAGAAGAAAATTTGACTTGACATTTACAAAGTCAATTGTAGACATGCATTTTCTTTAGTTTTTGAAACTTGTATTTACGATGAAAATAATAATACTTATTTATTTTCAGGATGTCGGAAATGCCATATTACACTCACAATGTGTCACTCAGACTGTCTAAAGTACTTGATGAGATAGGAGTGAACGAAAGAATGGTCATAAAAAGAAGACGACTAGGGCTAATGAATGAATCAATACTTACGATAGGACACCGATTAATACATGAAGAAGATGTAAATGTGTATAACTTAGGTAGTACAATAGAAGGTACTACAACCCTTGGACTTAGTTCTGACCTGGATATTCTTTTCACACTTCCCAGGTACAGAGTGATACAAGACTGGAGTGAATGGGAACCTGGTGTAGAAAACCTGTTAATGATACAGGATGATACTGTATCACCAGGATATTGCTTATTACAGGTACTCAGACAGGATGTTCCACTTCCAGTAGTCAATGTCATTAATCAATACTCGTATAGAGATAGAATAGGAAGAGTACTATTAAGTAATGCAATAGCAAATATCGTGAAGATTCCTGAACATGTTAGACATGGCCCAGCACAATCAAGAGATGAAACGTCTGATTTCTATGGTGATGACATTGTCCTTGCACTTTATTGTCAACAGTGGCCATTTCAGGCTAGACAATGGATTGCTCAGCAAGGTGAAGGTCAGTGGCCTACATTTGATATGAAACAATATTGTAAAAATACGGGGTTTTTTGTTGTAGGAGTTGGAGGCAAAGACAGTGAAAATGAAGAACTTGAATGGAGAATATCCACTTCCCTTGCCGAGCGATATTTAATGTTTAATCTGAATATAACACAAATCAGATGCTATGTTCTAATGAAAATAATTTTAAAATCATTTATAAATACACAATGCCCTGATAGCGTTTCAAGTTTTATGTGCAAAACGGTTATGCTTCACTGTATTTCAATTACAGAAAACCATTCTTGGAACGAAAACACCTTGCTTATCTGTTTGAATTATTGTCTGACAATACTTTACAATTGTGTTCTAAATGATTACTGTCCACATTTTATCATCCCAGAGAACAATTTAATGGCGAGAGGTTTTACTCCAGTAACAAAACGAATCATAATAGATACACTCTCCTACATTATAAGCAGTAACGGAAGTGCATTACTTGAAATAGAATGTGATCAACTTGGTTTCAGAATTCAAAACACTTTTTTGAGGTTAGTAGAGCTTGATCCTGAAGATATGTCTTGTGAGATTTCAGGCAACCTCGTAACACATATTGGTCTTTATGTCAATGCATTTCACTTGCTTATCCTTAAAATTACGAATAAAATCAGTCACATAAGAGTTCTATTACAGACATTATATAAATACCTTATGACATTAACTCATTATATGAATCAAGGGCAAAATAAAGTAGCATGTAGTGCATTGGCTAAATTTATAAGCATGCATTTAGGTTCCGCTCTAGCTTCAATGAACATACATAGTCAAGTTGGTTTATGCCGAGAATCTACCGTTTTGATGTCGTTATGTCTAAACGTTGACCTAATATCGAGTAAAGTGAAACTAGCATCAATTTTCTATTGTACAGGAGAAATTGAGAGGGCTGAACTTATTTTGAAAAATATTGAAGAAAGTTATGATCTCAATGTGATTGAACCAATATGTCATTGCTACGTTTATAAATATAAAAAATGTAAAAAGGCATTTGATAAGTTATGTTATGAAGCAGAGGATGAATATACATTGCTACAGAATATAACTGCATCTTGTGTCAGGTTTCTACGATGTGAAATTAACTGTTGTCCTCATGAACTCCAACATGAAATGTTCAGATCAACACAACAAGACCTCTCTTTTAGAAGTGAAGATGATGACTGGATGAATTTGGCTGTGGTCGATTCTCTGCCGTATTTATACTTTCTACAGTATAAGACTTATTCTCATCTCAGAAGGAATCGTGATAAACAGGCGGCAATTTCCAACCTTGCTAAATGTATTGTAGAGGAGCCAAATTTCGGACATAAAGATACAGCACTAAACCTCCTGGGTCAGTGTATGGAGCAGGAAAACAAAATGGATGCTGCTTTAACGTGCTATCTGTTATCACTGAAAATACGAGGCAGAAATAATGCTGCAAAGTTTCATATATGTAGACTTGTAATCTCTGTGTTGGGCTCTGGCTTCCATTAAAAATAAATGTGAAAATATTTACTTTTCGTGAATTCGAACTGAGAATATGAATGCAAAGTGGTCCCTTTATAGAAAGGCCTAGCTTGTCATACAATTTGAAAATGTAACAGCAAGATATATTACAGTTTTTTTATCTGTGATAAAAATATGTGACTTTTTGCGGTGTGAATGGTTATTTGTATGCATTGAACCAGGAGTTAGATTGTTATGTAATGCATAAGGAGACTTAAAATTTTGAGAGCATGATATGAAATTTTCTTTAACGTAAATTTTACCAAAATAGAAATTACTATCTAATTGTAATACTTGTATGTAAAATCATTTCTTATGGTTGTATGAAAAGGATTATGTATCAACTATTTTTCAATGGACAATCTTAACAATCTTAGCAAACACGCAACTGTTTGATTGTCTAAGTTTTATCGAATATGTCAACGTGCCAAGAAAAATTGTTTGTTGAAATAAATTAGTTTGAGGTTATAGGTTTTCAATAAGATCTTCTAGTTTGGGAACAGATGTGTATGATCAAAGAAAGATTTCGTCATTTAATTGTTCAAAAATGTTTTTTATTCTTGTAAAGATTCTATGTTCCGTTCAAATTTTCCATTCATTCAGGAGTTGCCATTTATGGAAAAATATTTCTCCATTGTACGATGATATAAATATAATGGGAAGTTAAATATTTCTGAATGTATAACAATAACATTGATCCATTTTTGTCGTCGCAATTTGTAATAAATAAACATTGCATATTTGTGCAAAGATATTGTAAAATAAAGAAGAAATGAAATATGAAATTCATATATTATCATTCACATATTTTAGTAGAAAAGTCATGTTAATGTTTGTAATTTATTGGCGTCCGCGCCAAAGCGCAGGGTCCTTATGGAATGAGAAAGGGCGACAGCAACTTCTCAAGCCTTTTAGTCGGTCATAATAAAAGCCGATCATTCCGATCTGTATGAGGGTGCTTGATTAAAAAAATGTCTCGATATATACAATAAATAGCGAACTGGAGAATTTCGCAATGCATGAAATAACCTTTTCCGTCTCTTCGTTTTTTTTATTTATCATTTCGTAGTACAAAGTGGGTTATTATGGTATGTTAAAATAGAATGATGAGTTGACGACCTAAACATTCCGAAAATCTATTTATAGAGGGATGTACTGCTATCGGTAATTTTCCGGTCTCTCCCGGTCTATTTTTGACCGGGATTTTACTAGTGACCGGCGAATATATCACACGTTTAATTGTCCGGGTCTCTCCCGGGTTTTTGGAGTAGATGTTTAATATCGTTACAGAACATAACAATATTTTACAGATAAATCAGCTTTTTTTCCCAAAATGAATGTTTTTCACTTAGTTTGGTTACAATAATTAATAAACATAGATCAACTCTCAAATTTATTGATTATTATTATACATAAACATACAATTCGAAAAAAAAACCAACAACAACAATAGCATGTTTCGTTTTATCTATATAAGATAAAAACAATAAATATGTACAATAATTGAGAAAAAGGAACATTTTATGCTATTAATATTTTTATTTTATTTGATATTCGTGTTTAGTAAAGATTCAAAGTTACAAATTAGATTTTATGAATTATTCAATTGATTGATAATTTAAAAAATGATGAAGAAAAATACAAATGTACATGTACATCGTTTAAGAATAAACAATATTATATATTGAAAGATTAAGCATAATTTACTGACTTTTTCCAGTTAAGTTTTGACTTATAATCGTCGGTCAATATGACAATTGAGTTCTTAAAATTTATTTTACAATTTTAATAAAATAAAGAGTAGTAAACGTAAAAACTCAGTATTAAAATAGCACATAAAACACAAAAAAAAGAGAGGAAAACAATATTAATAAAATCTGTATTTTTTATATTAAAATAGATATTACAATTATTGTATAATAAACAATTATGCTCAACATGATCAACATGGTAATATAACCAGTGTCATATTTTTACTAAGTGTGAACAGATACCTTAAGAGGGGTTCTTCGCTAATAGCGATAACATAATAAGAAACAAGTCCACAAGTGTGGTGTTGATCATGCGTTACACATATGGATTATAAATGATTGTATACATGTATATCCATTGCTATTAAAGAATAATGATCAAAAAGAAATAACAAGTAATATTCTAATCTCAACACAAGTGTAATCATTAATATATAACACAAATTCAGATCAATGGAAATATAATACATATGTCACGGTTCAGAACTGTTCATTATTAAGGGGAGAAGATATGTAAGCGGCCAGATAGCTCAGTCGGTAGAGCTGCGGTACGGTATTCCGAGGGTCCCAGGTTCGAGTCCCAGTCAGGCTGCACATTTTTCTCACCCTGTGACATTTGGCGCCCAACGGGGGACCGTGAATGAATATAGCTCAGAGTTTAATTCACATTGCTCTGTAACTCTATGAATTCGAGAACGAATTTCAATATAGCAGGGGAGTATGTCACGGTTCAGAACTGTTCACTTTTTAGGGTAGAAGATGTGTAAGCGGCCGGATAGCTCAGTCGGTAGAGCCGCGGTACGATATTCCGAGGGTCCCCGGTTCGAGTACCGTAAGGCTGCACATTTTGCTCACACTGTGACACACAAATACATATAAGACACCATAGACAAACATTTACCAGTAAATATATATCAATAAATACCTACAAAAAAGATGAAAATGGCTGTTTACATGTATATTCAAAATATGGCGGATATATATCGATTACTCGGGAGTGATTGGTTACAGCAAGGAAAGGAAGTCCGACTCCACTTACTTTTAGCTATCACTACATTATGAACTATTAACTTTATTTTGGTGTGTAAATTATACTTTACTAGTATTATGATGGAGTCATACATATTTAATGTTATTGCTGTTGGTGTATGATTGATAGTAATGTAGATACATGTATATAATCATGTAAATAAGAAACTTTTATACATAGTGTATGTTTGTTTAATTGGATTTTAAGTCACACCGACACAGTATATGTCATATGGCGACGTTCAAGCTTTACTGGTGAAGGGAGACTTCAGATGCCCTTCCGTTCATTATTTCAGGCACGAACGGGCACCTGAGTCACTGTGAGTAGAACCACCGACGTTCCGTAAGCTAGCTGGATAGTTTTAAGTAGTGTATGTTTATTAAAATTAAGTGTAAGTCTCTATAACATTAATGTGTAAAATGCATTATCAAAAAATATAACCCTTTATCTTAACATAACATGTATTTGTATTTAAATAAATAAATAGATCGTTCTATAAAAAGTTACCATCTGTAATTAAGACGTTTTATGTAAAATGTAATGTAAACGAAAGCACAATAAATAAATTATTTTCAAACGAAAAAGTGAAAATTATGAATGTAATATAAAGCAAAACATGAACTTAAGCATAAGTGTTTAACAGTTTCTATAATGTTTACTTCCGATAACATTTCAAGGGAGCAATCGAGCAATAACTTTATTAACTTATTTTGTCTCGTTGTAATGCCCAGAAGAAATTGGTCAGTCCCCATGTATTTATTATCATGTGTTGATCCTATTCAATTAAGACGTTTCGAAATAATTAGAAGGGGGTAGCATTTGACTGCTTTCTTTTCTTTCGTAACGAAGCAATCTAGCAAAATGCATTAACAATTTGATGCCTGCAAACAGAAAGATTAAAAATATATAGATCTTATTTCATTTTGAAATTTCATTAAATACTGATTAAAGAGAGGGATCCGCGTTTTAAATGTTTATCTAAAATATTATTGTTCATTGTAACATGCTTTTTTTTTTCGAGATTCTATATGTAAGTATGTCAATTTATATTTAGGATTCTGAAACATATATCTAATTCTGCATCAAATCATGAAACGATGTATATATTCATTAAGAATGTTGGTCGTTTGCCTTCCTTCAAAATTAGATAGCAAGTAGGAATTAACGTAAACTTATAGACTAGTCCATTATAATGGAGATAATTGTGACTATAAGAAGTTAAACCATGTTGTTGTTTTTAATATCATACGCCAAATCCCCAAGTTCCTGTTTCATATTTCAATAAACTTGTGAATGGTTTTAACAGGTATATATTCGCATTTGTTCGTTTTTCTTTAACACTTGTTTGTGTTTCTGTTGTTGTTGTTGTTGTTTGTTGTTATTGTTGTTGTTTTATTGTTGTTACTTTTTATGAAAAGCACATCAGCATTTTTCTTCAAAAATGGAGGGTGCCTTTCAGTAATTTGACTGGTAATTGTATTTGTATTATATTTATATTCATTAAAAGTATCTAATCTTAACTTTGAGTTAAGTTTTTTGCTTTACGGAAAATATTTCGATGCTTAAATTGATGGTTGAATTATCAAATAAAGGTAACAGCTTATAAAAACTCTAGATTTTTAATTCATTTGTTTAACATTCACAAACTTATGGGTGTTTTTTAATCTTCCTGCTTAAAGTAAATTGAATAAATGTCGTAATTATATATATCTATATCTTTTTGATAAAAAGTTGAACCTGTAGATAAAAATAAGTCTTATTATCATGTTATTCTAAGTCTCTGAACTAATACAAAAAATATATGTACACATCATAAATTTTAATTGGAAGAAAACTGACAACGAAAGTAGCTTATTATGATTAACATATTTACCATGAAGTGAGAAATATTACAATTAATATGAAACCCTTTTCAACGTCTTGATTTAAAACTAGATACTTCATCGGACATACTGTTAAAAAGGTTAATGAAACATGAATGCTTGGTTTTTAGGCCGACGGCAAAACATTTTTACATATTTATCTATTGCAGTTTTAATCGTTGTCAGTTTTTGCATTTTAACATATCTGGTTCTAGTTTGAAACATGGATTTATATTACAATCATTGTTTGAAATTATATTGATTTGTCTTTATTTCGTATAAAAGACGAATACACAACGAAAATATTACCTTGGAGAAAGTATACATAATTATAAGTTAACTTTTGTATGTGGCTTGATTAGCAAATTTTTATGAACGTTTATAGTCTCCATCAATTGATGATCTAAGTAAATTTTATATTGTATAAGCTATATTGCAATTTCTCTTACAATTAGTTTACATTGTGAATAAACAAACATGCACTTATTATTAGCACAATCAATTTTTACTGTAAGTCAGTCCAATTTTATAAAATTATAAGCTTTTTGAAAAACTCGAAATGTAAACCTCTACTCTCCTGACTATCCTCTATATTTACCATGTTTGTGTCGGATGCAGCATTCTTGGTGATATTTTCCCATCTAAGGTTCTGGTATGTCTTAACATGCAGCATATGAAAAAATGTCAAACACGAATTAAGAATTCAAAATTTTCACGAAATCTGCTCGTAAAACGATGCTAAATATTCAAATCTTATGGAAACATTTATTGAGAATAAGCAAGCTTCAAATGAGGGAAGCGGCGGTCATATACAATTCGAGCTGCATATTTGCTGAAGAGATCGATATGTGATATGCAAAAACAACAAAACTAAGGACCAGTTCCATTTAACCAACTAGGATATGCATTTTGTACATAAAATGCACATAAACGTTAGCTCCTGGTATAATCATTTAAATCAGTCTTTAACAAGAGTTCAGGTATGGTAGCTTTGGCTGAAAGTCCATGGGAAAGTGTTTTATATTACACTACTACTATAGGCTTTCTGTCAATCTAGGGAGTTGCCACTTTGCTGATATTCAATCGTCTTGGTTAATCGATCATTTGAACTTCCGATTATTCTCCAACCAAATGATACTTGTGATTCCGTCGGAAATTGTAACTAGGTCGTCTAACTCTTGATATTTGATTGCTGATATCAACCGGAAGCCAACCGATTACGTGAGTTGCATGATGAAGCAAGTTAGAGACGCTTGCATTTTTCTAAACATGCATGATTTTGAAAAAGAACTTATGGTTGTCGACATCACTATCGTTTTCAGAGCTAAAAAAGTGATTTTGTCTTTAGTTTAATCATATATGTAACAACGAACTACAAATGGATCACAATCAGCGATTTTTTATTATGTTCATCCATAATATGTATGTAAATGCAAATCATATTACGAAAAACACAGAAAAATGTTGTTATCTTGAACTACATGTACCAATATTTTACATAGGGATACATGTATGTCACTTCTGGATTGAGATCGCACAGCTGGGGCGTCCGTGGCCTACTGGAAAAGGTCGTTGACTTTAAACCACTTGCCCCTCACCACTGTGGGTTCGAATCCCGACAGGGACTTTGGATTCTTTCATGTGAGGGAGCTATCAAGCTAGCTTACGGAACGTCGATGGTTCTACTCAGGTGCCCGTTCGTGCCTGAAATAATGCACGAAAGGGCACATAAGTTATTCCTCCAACAGTAAAGCTGGAACGTCGCCAAATAATCTATACTGTGTCGGTATGACGTAAAAACCCAATAAAAACGAACAAAATAAAGATCGCACAGCTGCTCTTACATCTGTGTGATACCGGATTTATTTGTAAGGGAAATACTTAAACAGGTACAGATTATTTAACACATAAATAATGAAAAACAAAATAACTTAATGAAGTTTGTTCTACATGATCAAATATTAGAAATGGCACGTGAAAATGATGTCCATTGACCTTTAAAGTATAATATTGTGAAGTGAATAAAGAAGGTAATTAACACATTCCAGCCCATGGAAATTACAGAAACTGCAGAAATAGCTGTGTGAATCACACAGTATAAATATGATGATACATACTGCAAAATCAGTCATTAATGGCACATAACTTGTAGATTATTTCTTGTAGCTTTTATCTGAACACCTTACTTAAAATCTAAGAAAGCAAATTTCAAGTTTAATTTTTTAAAAATGTTTGGCTCATCGGTTGATAAAATGCATCTTTAATAAATAGATGTGCTGCCGCCAGTTATAGGGTTTTGTTATCATTGTGTATTTTTTCTTTATCCGATATCAGTTACAAAAGGTTTTTGGCTATTGTGTGAATTAAAGGTTTATGAGATACTTATAATTGTTGAACTAGTCTGTAATTTAATGTCGAAACAATGTAGATATGCTACGTGGTTTATTAATGAATAAAATTATATGAATTGAACAATTGTTTTGATACTTTATTCTCACTAGTGAATTATAGGTTTCAGAAATATTATATAAGAGATGTCAGCATCTGCCATAAGGTAATAGAAAATGTGTAAAAGGTAATAAAAATAACATTGGTTTAATATATCTAAAAGTTTATCAATCGTTTATCAATTCATATTTGTGCTCACTTGTTTTGGAAAGCTATAATTATGATCCCTGGCTGAAATGCCGTCATCGTGCAGCCAGCCAATTAACTAGACCATAGTGTTGTTCATTCGCATGTAACATTGCCTAGTGACACTTTACTGAGTGTACACGAGTCTTCCTCGGTCCATAAGCTATGTATAACATGCCCCTATACGAGTTTGAGTTTGAATGAAATTGAATATGACACAGTGACATTTTTCTAGGTGTAAGGGGGTGTGTGACATGATGCACTTTTAGATTATATCTCATGATCAGTCCCAATCAAACAGAGTCTGTAATTATCAATTAATATTGTTTTTTTTTGTTGCTTTCGTGGGAGCGTCTGTTTTCCAAATTTTCATATGTCATAACGGTAGGTGTTATGTGCAGTGTGGCAGCTATAAAAGTTGCCCCATAGTTCACTTTTATAGTGTTATATTTTTCTGGTCCCTCCGGATTATTGATTAAGTGTTGGTGTAACGGTTGCGTGAGGGGTGATGCATTTCACATATAATTCAAACTGAGACTGCAATTTCCATTGATATTGTTGTTTGCCTCTGAGGGATCATTTTTTTTTCCGAATGTTTTTGTCTGAATTGGTGAAGTTATTACCTCATCTATTGTAATAAATCTCAGTTGAAAATTCTATGACCGCAATTGCTCTGTTGTTCTATTATCAGGACACATCTGTAGGGATGACACTTATTTACATGTCAGGAACATTGTGTAAAAGAAAGGAACATGCCATTATTATAAACCTACACCTTCCCAATTATAAACATAGCATGTGATGATGATTAATCATATCAAATTAATGTGACTCTATGACATATTTCAATGTGGAAGGAACATATTTGAATTAAATATATGTTTAGATAGGTAAAATACATATGACAGGAAATGTCCACCATCCTAACAACGGCTTGGGACGAAACTGAATTTGTGTAAAGAAGTCATTTTATTAAATGATATTTAACTTAATAATTTAAACATTTGGGTTTTGTAAATGAGATATCATATGAAGGGACGTTTTCTGTACATGTTATTACGAATATGCTTAATTACTCTATAACAAAAAAATGCATATAATAAATTTCATATTTTTTATTTTAATTTGGCTCTTTTACAGTTTACACAACGCTACTTAAATTTTATTGGCAAGCTAGCCTATAAAAATATTTCTAAAACACAAGTTTTTTTTCAGGTAAAATAAAAGGAAATTAATATGTGGAACATAATCGCAAATTTTCGGCCTTTTACGTCAATCTCCGGATATTGACAATTCATATTACGGTTGACTGATTATCATTATTTAATCGTGGAGGTGTTCTGTTTGCTAGTTACGTAGTTTTATCATCAGTTGGAAATCCCCAAGTTTCTATTTCAATTCATGTTCAAGCTTTCAAGTTGCTTAAGAAACAGGTATTTATTTTGATTTATTGTTTTTAATGTATTGATATCTTATTTTATTCTTAATTAATTAGCGAGAAGTATTCTATGTTTAAACGAATGAGTTATAGTAAAGTATTAATTAGAAATAAGGTAAACGGTTAAAACAGCTTAAAAGGAGTGACGTAGGATAAAAATAAATCGTTAAACATTGAAATGGTTAGTTTTCTAATTGAAATTAGTCGTAAAAGCGCCGTTCTTTAGCAAATTATATATTTCGTAAATTTGGTAAATCACCAATTTTTCTAATTTGCCTAATATATCTTACCTTTTAACCTACTTAATCTTTGACCTAGTTCATGCAAAATAGACTAACAATAGACATTTTCGTTTAAAAAAACATTAGGACAAAGATTAAAATCTTTGACCTAGTTCATGTAAAATAGACTTACAATAGGCATATTCGTTTACCAAAACATAAGGACAAAGATAAAAAATAAATTAATTTCCTTGTTTCAAATAAAATGAATAAAAGAAGGAATGTACTTGATGTTTGAATTAAATTAGTTGAGTTGATGTGGTATGACAGTCATTATTTTGGACTTTGAACTAGAGACTACAATGTGTATCTTGTGATTTCTCTCATCACTGAATCTTTGTAATACATTGACAGAAAATTCTCAAACAGGTAAAAAGGTTATTTCCCAAGTGGTTAAATGTTCAAGTTTCTTTTTTTGAAATAATTGTTTAAGTAAAAGTAAAGTTAAGTAAAGTCTAGTACATAACCATGGTCGTTCTTCTCTATAAAAATAACATTTACTGGTCCATGTTTGAATTATTTCAATTGTTAACTGTCTACAAAAGTTTCATCTGTTAACACGCATAAACTAGACAACAAGATAATTCGCTTTGTTTCACATTATCTTACGCAGGATCTGAATCATGTATTTTTTTTATATAAATAATACAAGTAATTAAGCTGCATGCCTTTATTTTTCATCACCTGCTATTCTTTTTCTAAAAATATTAGATTATGATAAAGGTGTATCGGATGTAATACTTTAATTCAATATACACGCTATAAACTAGTTGACTAGTGTTAGTTATAAAGTATAACGGAAGATTATAGTCAAAACATTCTTTAGATGAGTTCATTTATAATATTATCTATAATATATGTGTGTGTAATGGAAAAAAAACACAATAACAACATTTCAAAGTCTCTGAGTTTAAATACTCATATTAACAATTCATTATGGAAATTACCGTTATATTGTATAACAATAATCACTACATTTGAGCAAAGGAATAAGGCATTCTTAAACAATTTCCCTTATAAATATGTAGTAAACCAAACTATGTTATCCCAAAAAATATGAAAAACAAGATCAACAAGGAAAGTCTACAATCTTGACTAATCAATACTGGTAAAATCATCTTAAAATGATTTCCCTTTGGTGAACGAAAAATAACGTATCCAACAGGTAGCCGGGTGCTGGATGGTATTTTTTTATTGACCATCAACAGGATGAGTGATCCTCCATCAAACACTCTTCTGCGCTCTTTTTACATATCTTTAATGGATCAAACACTATTCTGCGCTCTTTTTATACATATCTTTAATGGGCATATAATATCACAATGTTAAGATTCTGTGTTGATAAACCGTGACCAGAATATCCTCTGATATTCCCTCTCTCCTTTGTTGTGACATTTGAACACCTAGTTCTGAGTGCCTTTAATTCCTTCTTGATAAAGAAATATCCAAAATATCCAAATATCTGCAATTCGTTATGCATTTAGTGTATAAATTCATATCATATTTCGCAGGTAATATTTTCATTATCTTTACAACAAATATCCATGTCTATCATTTTCTATTTAAAAATACATTTTACTTATTCTTTTAAAACATATTACATTAATGGAACAAATGAAATAGTAATAAATTCCATCATTGTGTCAAATTCGGGTCAGGGTTTGTTAAATTTCAATCAAGATTAATAAAGAAAATACCTAAACCAAAACTTTAAAATAACCCTTGAAGTGAATTATCAGGTATAGAAGACTTTTAATGCTTCTTGAAGAAAAAAAAAACCAAGTAAATTTATTACGCCAGGTATTATTCATGTAAATCAACATCTATATGGTGGGAAAATCAAAATTTGTTTTTCAAAAGATTATTTTTTCCTAGAAATAAATATGAGCCGTGTCACGACAAAACCAACGTAATGCGTTTGCGACTAGCATGGATCCAGACCAGACTGCGCATCCGCACAGTCTGATCAGGATCCATGCTGTTCGCTTACAAACTCTATTACAAGTTTAGAAACTGATAGCGAACGGCATGGATCCTGATCAGACTGCGCGGATGCGCAGGCTGGTGTGGATTCATGCTGGTCGCAAACGCATTATGTTGGTTTTGTCCTGACACGGCTCATATGATTTTTGTTCCTTAATGTCTTTAATGTTAACTGTGATAATGAAACTACCTTTGAACGAAAATTATCTCTTTAACTTCCGCAATACCGTTTCTAGCAAATTACAAAATTCCAATTTAAATAGTTATATCGATTGATTTGATTGATTTATATTTATATCGATTGATAGAAAAATCGAATAAGATAATGGTTTACGAATTCAACTTTGATCTTGCTGCAGATTAAACCACAAGGCAATAAACATAGTAAAATTGAAGAATGGCCTCGAAGAAAAATAAACACAAAACATTAATAACTAAGAAACTGTTTAATTTTTCATATTGCCCCCAGAAGAAAATTTGATTTGATATTTACAAAGTCAATTGTAGACATGCATTTTCTTTAGTTATTGTAATGAAAATAATAGTATTTAATTAAATTTACAGGATGTCGGAAATTCCTGATTACACTCGCAATGTGTCACTCAGACTGTCTAAAGTACTTGATGAGATAGGAGTGAACGAAAGAATGGTGATAAAAAGAAGGCGAGTACAGCTAATTGGTGAAACATTACAAACAATAGGATCAAAAATAGCAAATCAAGATGTGAATTTGTATTACTTAGGTAGTAGAGTAGAAGGTACTACAACACTTGGACTTCATTCTGACGAAGATACGCTTTTCACACCTTCCTGGCAGAAAGTGATACAAGACTGGAGCGAATGGGAAATTGGTAAAGAAAACCTGTTAATGATACAGGATGATACTGTATCACCAGGATATTGCTTATTACAGATGCTGAGACCGGATGTTCCACTTCCAGCGGAAAATGTCGTTAATCAAAACTCGTATAGAGATAGAATAGGAAGAGTACTATTAAAGAATACAATAGTAAATTACCGGGCTGGTGCTGAATTTGATAGACATGGTCCAGCACAATCATTGGATGAAAAACCTGGTTTCTGTAGTGCTGACATTGTCCTTGCCATTACTTGTCAAAAGTGGCCATTGCAAGCTAGACAATGGATTATTCAGCAAGGTGAAGGTCAGTGGCCTACATATGATATGAAACAATATTGTAAAGATATGGGGTGTTTCGTTGTAGGAGTTGGAGGCAAAGGCAGTGAAAATGAAGAACTTGAATGGAGAATATCCACTTCCCTTGCCGAGCGATATTTAATGTTTAATCTGAATATAACACAAATCAGATGCTATGTCCTAATGAAAATGATTTTAAAATCATTTATAAATACACAATGCCCTGATAGCATTTCAAGTTTTATGTGTAAAACGGTCATGTTTCATTGTATTTCAAGTACAGACAACAACGCTTGGAACGAAAACACCTTGCTCATCTGTCTGAATTATTGTCTGACAATTCTTTACAATTGTGTTTTAAATGATAACTGTCCACATTTTATCATCCCAGAGAACAATTTAATGGCGAGACGTTTTACTCCAGTGACAAAACAAGTCATACTAGATACACTCTCTTACATTATAAGCAGTAACGGAAGTGCATTACTTGAAATAGAATGTGATCAACTTGGTTTCAGAATTCAAAACACTTTTTTGAGGTTAGTAGAGATTGTTCCTGAAGATATGTCTTGTGAGATTTCAGGCAACCTCGTAGTAAATATTGGTCTTTTTGTCAATGAATTGCACTTGCTTGTCCTCAAAGATACGAATAAAATCAGTCACATAAGAGTTCTATTGCAGACATTATATAAATACCTTATGAAATTAACTCATTATATGAATCAAGGGCAAAATAAATTAGCATGTAGTGCATTGGCTAAATTTCTAAGCATGCATTTAGGTTCCGCTCTAGCTTCAATGAACATACATAGTCAAGTTGGTTTATGCCGAGAATCTACCGTTTTGATGTCGTTATGTCTTAACGTTGACATTATATCGAGTAAACTGAAACTGGCATCAATTTTCTATTGTGCAGGTGAAATTGAGAGGGCTGAACTTATTTTAAAAAATATTGAAGAAAGTTATGACCACAGTGTAGTTGAACCAATATGCTTTTGCTACGAGTTTGAAAATAAAAAAAGTAAAAGGGCTTTTGATAAATTATGTTATGAAGCAGATGATGAATATGCATTGTTACAGAGTATAACTGCATCTTGTGTCAGGTTTTTACGATGCGAAATAAACTTTTGTCCACAGGAACTCCAACATGAAATGTTCAGATCAACACAACAATACCTCCCTTATAGAAGTAAATATGATGACTGGATGGATATGGCTGTGGTAGATTCTCTTCCGTATTTATACTTTCTACAGTATAAGACATATTCTTATCTCAGAAGGCATCGTGATAAACAGACTGCAATTTCCAACCTTGCTAAATGCATTGTAGAGGAGCCAAATTTCGGACATAAAGATACAGCACTAAACCTTCTGGGTCAGTGTATGGAGCAGGAAAACAGAATGGATGCTGCTTTAACGTGCTATCTGTTATCATTGAAAATACGAGGCAGAAATAATGCTGCAAACTTTCATATCTGTAGACTTGTATGCACAATGTTGGGTTCAGGCTTCCATTAAAATAAATGTGGAGATATTTATTCTTTGTGAATTCAAACTGAAAATATGAATACATGTGATCCCTTTATATAAAGGTCTAGCTTGTCATACAATTTGAAAATGGAACAGCAACATATATTACAGTTTTTTTTATCTATGATCAAAATATGTGACTTCTTGACGGTGTGTATTGTTATTTGTATGCATTTAACCAGGAATCAGATTGTTATGTAATGCATTTGTCAGACTTGTAAGGAGACTTAAAATATTGAAAGCATGGTGTAAAATTTTCTTTTACGCAAATTTTAACAAAATAGAAATTACTATCTAATTATTATACGTGTATGTAAAGTCATTTGTTATAGATGTATGAAAAGGATTATGTATCAAAGATTTTCAATGAGCAATCTTATTAAGCAAACACGCAACTGTTTGATTGTCTAAGTTTTATCGAATATGTCAACGTGCCATGAAAAATTGTATGTTGAAATAAATTAGTTTGAGTTTACAGGTTTTCAATTAGATCTTCTATTTTGGGAACAGGTGCGTATGATCAATGAAAGATTTAGTCATTTAATTGTTCAAAAGTGTTTTTATTCTGGCAAAGATTTTATGTTCCGTTCAAATTTTCCATTTATTTAGGAGTTAACCATTTATGAAAAATATTTCCCAATTTGAAAGATGATATAAATATAATGGGAAGTCAAATATTTGTAAAAATTTAACATTGATTAAATTCTTTTGTCGTAATTTGAAATAATGAAACATTGTATACGTATTTTTGGAAAGGTACTGTCCAAAACAAAAAAGAAATGAAATATGAAATTCATATCTCATTTTATATTTTAGTACAGAAGTCATAGAGACTAACTGAGTTACATAGTGAAGAATAAGCACAAGAATTATCTTTACTTATTTCGGCTACCAACGTCACCCTTAGAAGTCGTAGTTGAGTCAAAATTCGATAAAAATATTTCATTATTCCCTTTTAAACTAAATTTTAGGCACCTCGCTGCCACCTTTCTATGTTTTGTTTTGTTATGAAATTGCTTACACAGACTTCCATTAGAGGTAATACAAGGATGGACCAATATACCCTGGTGATTTTCGTAGGAATATTAACGGGTAATAGTAAAACAATGACTTATTTTTCTTAATCAATTTAGGAACCGATTAAGCTTTACCTACCATTTATAGACAACTCCGTTCACCGAAAGAAGCTATTTTACACCACATCGATTATATATTGTTTATGAAATAAAACAATTAACATATCAATTAAAGAGAACCAAAAACCCCGTAAATTAAATCAAGGAGAACGTTTGAAAATATTGGTGATCTAAAAGATTGTAAAACAAAGATTGCAAAAAGAAATGTGATATTTTAATGTGATATTTAATATTTTAAAAGGTGGGTTTTTACACATCGTATTCTACTTTTTACGGTTGTTTAAATAAAGATTATTTTTCTATACTGAGTGGGTATATTTTAGACTATTTTCGTCAATATTTTTTCATGATATCAATACATAATTGTAAATATAAAATTAAGCCAAACTTTTTAAATGTCTACTACATAAGAAAAGGTGTATGTATGATGTTTGTTAACAAGCTGGAGTCAGATAAAAGTTTTATAAACTGTTTTGCGAGTAGTTGTTTAATCGCATTTACCATTTTTTACAGCAATGAATGAGAATTAAAGAAATACAAATGAATTCTGATTTTTTAAATTTGTTAAGTTTTTTGATTGGCAAAGTATTTAAGTTTTCAGTTTATAACAAAAATGTCTTCAGTCAACTCAAGTGTAATCATTAATATACGGTGGTTATTTAACTGTTGTCGGGTAAATGAAAATAAAAGCACTGGATTGGTTCGAAAAGGTAAGTACCCTCCTGTAATGACATACATAAACAATAATAAGGCACGGAAAATACAAAAAATAACAAAACAATTCAGATCAATAGAAATATAATACACAAATACATATAAGACATCCTAGACAAACATTTATCTGTAGATATATCAATAAATAACTACAAAAAGGATGATGATAGTTTTAAGCATAAATGGTTGTTTACATGTTTATTCAAAGTATGGCGGATATTAGCGACTGGTTTTTGATTTATAATTGACACAGAGAAGTTTAATCGAAATAAATACAGCTAAGAATGAAAGGAAGTCAGACTACACATACTACTAGCTACCATTACATTATGAACAATATATTTTATTATGGTGTTTAAATTATACTTTATTATTATGCAGGCATATAAAAATTTAATGTTATTGTTGAAATTAATGAAGATACGTGTATATATAATCATGTAGATAAGGTACTTTTATAAACACTGTTCGTTTATTTAATGTAAGCTTATATATCATTAATGTGTAAAATGCGTTATCAAAAAAATTTGACCCGTTATCTTTACATAACATGTGTTTGAATTTAAATAAATAAATCGTTCTATAAAAGGTTTCCATCTGTAATTAAGACGTTTTATGTAAAATGTGATTGAAACGAAAGCACAATAAATAAACTATTTTCAAACGAAAAAGTGAAAATTATGAATGTAATATAAAGCAAAACATGTTCTTAAGCATAAGTGTTTAACAGTTTCTATAATGTTTACTTCCGATAGCATTTCAAGGGAGCAATCGAGCAATAACTTTATTAACTTATTTTGTCTCGTTGTTATGCCCAGAAGTATGGGTCAGTCCCCATGTATTTATTATCATGTGTTGATCCTATGCAATTAAGACGTTTCGAAATAATTAGAAGGGGGTAGCATTTGACTGCTTTCTTTTCTTTCGTATCGAAGCAATCTAGCAAAATGCATTAACAATTTGATGCCTGCAAACAGAAAGATTAAAAATATATAGATCTTATTTCATTTTGAAATTTCATTAAATACTGATTAAAGAGAGGGATCCGCGTTTTAAATGTTTATCTAAAATATTATTGTTCATTGTAACATGCTTTTTTTCGAGATTCTATATGTAAGTATGTCAATTTATATAAAGGATTCTGAAACATATATAAAAGTAAAGCTTTAAAACTTCTTATTCTGCATCAAATCATTAAACAATGTATATATTCAGTGAAAATGTTGATCGTTTGCCTCCCAAATTAGATAGCCAGTAGTCACTAACGTAAACTTATGACTAGTCCATTATAATGGAGATAATTGTGACTATTTTTAGTTAAACCATGTTGTTGGTTTTCTTAATTTTATACGTCAAAATAAGTGTTGAAATCCCCTAGTTCCTGTTACATATTTCAATAAACTTGTAAATGATTTAAACAGGTATATATTCGCGTTTGTTTGTTTTTCTTTTACACTTGTTCGTGTATTTGTTGTTGTTGTTGTTGTTTTGTTATTGTTGTTACTTTTACGAAAAAGCACATTAATATGTTTATTTCTTAAAAATGGAGGGTGCCCGTTCAGTTATTTGACTGGTAAATGTATTTGTATTATATTTATATTTATTAAAAAGTATCTAATCTTAACTTTAAGTTAAATTTTGCTTTATTGAAAATATTTCGACGATTTATCAAATAAAGGTAACAGCTTATAAAAACTTTATTTTTTATTCATTTGTTTAACATTCACAAAATTGAGTTTTTTCATCTTTCAGCTTAAAGTGAATTTAGTAAATGTCGTAATTATATATTATCTATATCTATATCTTTTTGGTAAAAAGTTAAATCTGTAGATAAAAGTAAGATTTATTATCTTATTTTGAATGTATAAACGAATTCATGTTATTCTAAGTCTCTGAACGAATACAAAAAATATGTACACATCATAATGTTCACAAAGTTTAATTGAACGAAAGCAGTTTATTATGCTTTACATATTGACAATGAAGTGACCAAATATTACAATTAAAATAGAGACCCTTTTCAAAGTCTTGATTTAAAACTAGATACTTCGTCGGACATAAAATAAATTGGTTGAATAGAAGTATAGATATTGTTTTTGTAATTTTGGTTAAATATAAGAATTATTATTACTTGTAGAACGGGCCAATATGGGACATTAATTACCTTTTTTAGTGTGTCATGATACTCAATTTTTTAAGAACAAAAATGAAATGAACATTTCCAACTTTCATTTTCTTTGCTTTCCAAAGAAGCCCAACGTTATTTAAACTGAAATATTAGTTTACAATATGTAGTCATTTAAAATAAAAGTTTCATCAATTTGACAATATTTTAATTATGATATAATTTGAAACATTTCAGTTATCAAATTTGATTTTAAATTTTACAGTATTTAGCTTAAAGCAGTATGCTTGCGAATTCATGCTTTTTTCTAGAAACTTTTTAAATTGTATTTAAAAGAAAGAAATATAATGCTCAAATTTGATGTTTTAATTAACTGAAAATTGCTACACTGTTTCTTTGTAAATATAAAATCAACATTCGATTTCACACAAAGTAGATATTTTTTAAACTCCACACACTACTGGATATCACAATATTTCTTTTAAAGAAAGAACCAACTTAACTCGACCTGTAATAGGGAATGCAGCTTTCCTTAGATACTTTGCACATTCTTATAGATCTGGATGCATGCAGCTTTATTGCTTATACCTGTTATTTCCATATGAGGTTTTTACTTTTTTCTTACAGATTTGCCCTTGTATGCTTATCAAGATACCAAAATCTGTGTGTATAATAGACTCATAAAAACATTGAAATGTGCTGGATTTCCTGTCCTTTACACCTATGTTTAGTTATTTAGATGAAGACATATTTTCTCTTGTCATGTTGTAGATTTTAACTGAGGATATATTAAAAAATGTTGTGACATTTATTGTAAAAGATTCATGTGATCTGATTCCTATTATGATTTGACATATTTCACAAGAACGCCTACTGTTGCCAAAATATCTATACATTTATTTATCTTTATCAAACACAAACTATACACTATCAGTTACTTAAGGTTTTTGGCTATTGTGTGAATGAAATGTTTATGACATATTTTGATTGTAAAACTAGTATGTGATATAATGTTAAAACAGTGTTGATATGTTATGTGGTTTATAAATATACATGTATATGAATTGAAAAACTGTTTTGATACTTTATCCTCACTAGTGAAATATAGATTTCAGAAATATTATATGAAAGATTTCAGCATCTGCCATAAGATTATAGAAAATATCTTAAAGGTCATAAAAAGAAACAATGGTTTAATTTATTTAAAAGTTTATCAATCGTTTATCAAATCATATTTGTGCTGACTTGTTTCGGAAAGCTATAATTATGATACCTGGCTGAAATTTCGTTATCGTGCAAAACTACAATGTAGCCAACCCATTAACAAGATCATAATGTTGTTCATTTGCATGTAGCATTACCATGTGACACTTTACTGAAGGTACACGAGCCTTTTCCTCCGCCAATAAGCTATGTATAACATGCCCCTATACGGTCCAAGCCGATCACTATTTTAACCACTTGTTCATTTAGGTGAATGCATTTAGAGTTTTAGTTTGAATGAAATTGAATATGACACAGTGACAGTTTCCTTGCTGTAAGAGGGTGTGTGACATGATGTACTTTTACATTATCTCTCATGATCAGTCCCAATCAAATAGGGTCTGTAATTATCAATTAATATTGTTTTTTTCGTTGCTTTGGCGGGAGCAGCTGTTTTCCAAATTTTCATATTTTAATTTTTCTGGTCCCTCCGGATTATTGACTAAGTGTTGAACATTGAATACCGCTATACCGGTGTAAGGGGTGCGTGAGGGGTAATGCATTTTTACATATGATTCAAACTGAGACTGCACTTTCCATTTGATATTGTTGTTTGCCTGACAGATCACCTATTTTATCCACATTGTTTTTGTCTGAATTGGAGAAGTTATTACCTCATCTATTGTAATAGATCTCAGTTGAACATTCTAGGACCACAATTGCTCTGTTGTTCTATTATCAGGACACATCTGTAAGGATGACACTTATTTACATGTCAGGAACATTGTGTAAAAGAAAGGAGCATGCCATTATTATAAACCTACACCTTCCCAGTTATAAACATAGCATGTGATGATGATAAATTATATCAAAATAATGTCACTATATGACATGTTGCAATGAGGAAGGAACATATTTGAATTAAACATATGTTTAGATAGGTTAAATATATATGACAGGAAATGTTCATCATCCCAATAACGGCTTGGGACGAATCTGAATTTGTGAAAAGAAGTCATTTTATAAAATGATATTTAACTTAATAATTTAAACATTTCGGTATTGTAAATGAGGTATCATATGAACGGAAGTATTCTGTACATGTTATTACGAATATGCTTAATTACTTTATAATAAAACAGCACATATAATTAGTTACATATTTTTTATTTTAATTTGGTTCTATTACAGTTTACACAACGCTACCCTTGGCAAGTTACCCTATAAAATCATTAATAAAACACAAGTTTTTTTCAGGTAAAATAAAAGAAAGTTAATATGTGGAGCATAATCGCAAATTTTCGGCCTTTTACGTCAATCTCCGGATATTTACAATTCATGTTACGATTGACTGATTATCAAGGTGACAACAGTTGGAAATCCCCAAGTTTCTATTTCAATTTATGTTTTCTAATTGATTGGGTCACAGGTATTTATTTTGATTAAATGTTTTTCATGTATTTATTTCTTTTTTCATTCTTAATAAAGTAGCGATAAGTATTCATTGTTTAAACGAATGAGTAATTGTAAAGTACTTATTAGAAAAAAGTAAACGATTTTAACAGCTCAAAATGAGCGACGTAGGTTAAAAATAAATCGTTAAACATTTAAATGGTTAGTTTTCCAAATGAAATTAGTCGTAAATGCGCCGTTCTTTAGCAAATAATTTTGTAAATTTGGTAAATCACAAATTTTTCTAATTTGCTTAATATATCTTATCTTTTAACTTACTTAATCTTTGACCTAGTTCATGCAAAATAGACTTACAATAGGCATTTTCGTTTAACAAAACATAAGGACAAACATACATAAAATAAATTAATTTCCTTATAAAATAAAAGGAATAAAAGAAGGAATGTACTTGATGGTTGATTTAAATTACTTGAGTTGATGTGCTATGACATTAATTATTTTAGACTTTGAACTAGGGACTACAATGTGTATCTTGTGATGTCTTCATAACTGATTCTTTCTAATACAGTGACAGAAAATTCTCCAACAGGTTATAATATTTAAGAAAAAAAAGTAATTTCCCAAGTGGAAATTTTTTAAAGTTTCTTTTTTTGAAATAATTGTTTAAGTAAATGTACAGTAAGAAGAGTCTCTAATACATAACCATGGTCTTTATAACATTTACCGGTCCATGTTTTACTTTAATGTTGAATAATTATTTCAATTTTTTAACTGTCTAAAAAAGTTTCATCTGTTTGTTTGTTTGTTTCATTTTACGCCTTTTCCCAACAGTATTTCAGTCATATAGGCGGGTACTTTCCTTACCATATTTCCTGAAGAGTTACACCAGTACTAGACTACCTTCCTCCGCGCTAAACTACCAAAGCATCTCCCGGGGAACCCACGCCAGAGAGGTAACTGGATTAGAAGTAATCGACTCTAAAAAATGATAAACAAGATCAACAAGGAAAGGGGCGTTCAATGAACGCAACCCCCATATGATCCAGCAACACTAACCCTAACCCCTGGTCTAACCCCTCGACCACGGAGGCGGTCAGTTTCATCTGTTAACACGCATAAATTATACAAGATAATTCGCTTTGTTTCACATTATCATACGCAGGATCTGAATCATGTATTTTTTTATAAATGATAAAAGTAATTAAGCTGCATGCCTTTATTTTTCATCACCTGCTACATGTATTCTTTTTCTTAAAATATTAGATTATAATTAAGGTGTTTCGGATGTCATACGTTAATGCAATGTACACGCTATTTACTAGTTGACTAGTGTTAGTTATAAAGAATAACAACTTAATTCTAGTAGGTATTATAGTCAAAACGTTTAAAGGTGAGTTCATTTTTAATAGTCTTACTCTAACTTTCAATAAACGAACAACTTTGTTGTGCATAATAGCGATGTTATTTTATTACGAGATCGTTATAACAGGAGGAAATATCACAATGAGAAATACGTATGTATGAACAATATCACGATCAAAACTGTTGTACTATGTCCAAGACATTTTATGATCAAATGTAAATTAAACTAAACTTAACAGGTTCGATCGTATAATCGTCACAGGAATACTGGCCACCTGCGTAAAACCCTTTTTTTTATCTTTTTTAAATGTAATAGGAACCGTAGAATCCGTGGGCATGAAACACAAAAGTGATCCTCCTCAGGCTATTCCTCGGAATAAATTGAACAACGGACCGTGCTCAGACATGTTAACGTACATATCGAATCTATACATATCAATATATTTTCCTTAATCAAAATCTTGTGATCTCGTAAGAGAAATATCGCTAGAACTGATTTTCATACTCTGCCGCAGGTATATACAATGTATACCCGTGTATGAAATACACATGTATGCTTGAATACATTCAAGCCTTCAAAACCGGTTTATGTAATCCGTTACGGTTAGACAATGGTTCTCCTCTATACGATGTAACGCGGAGAACCAGTAATTATCTATCATATATGTGTGTGTAATGGTAAAAAACAAAAACAACATCTCAAAGTTTCTGAGTTTAAATACACTCATATTAATTAACAATTCATTAAGAAAATTACGATATTGTGTATCCATAATCACTACATTTGAGCAAAGAGATAAGCATTCTTACACAATTTCTCCTATAAATATGTAGTAAACCAAACTATGTTATTCCAAAGTCTGCAGTCTTGACAAATCAATAATGGTATAATTATCATAAAATAATTTCCCTTTGGTGAACAAAAATAAGGTATCCAACAGATAGACGGGTGATGGATGGTAATTTTCTTATTGACGATCAACAGAAGTTATTTTATGATGAGTGATCCTCCATCAATCAAGATTACTAAAGAAAAAACTTAAAATCACCCTTGAAGTGAATTATAAGATAAAGAAGACTTTTAATGACTCTTGAAGTAAAGTAAAGGAACCAAGTAATTTACTCAAGGTACTATTCATATAAATAAACATCTACATTGTGGGAAAATCAAAATTTATTTTTCAAACATTTCCTAGAAATTAATATCATTTTTGTTCCTTTATGTCCTTTATGAACACATCTGCAGATGTTTCTAAATTCAAAATTTTACTATTTCATGTTTAAATGTTGAATTCTGCTTAAGCCGGTGCTAGGGGGCGTGGACGGTAACTTGCACTTTCCAGTACCGTCCATGAACAGGCTCAATCAAACCGAGCCTGCAACATTTTCAATTTTGTCGTGTTGAGCTTTCTTTAGGGATTCTGTATTTATCTATTTAATGTTAACTATGATATTGAACCTACCTATGAACGATAATTATTTCTTTAACTTCTGTAGTACCGTTTCCATCAAATTACAAATTCCAATTCGAAAAGTTTATATCGATTAATTTTATTGATTTATATGTATATATATATAGATTAATAGAAACATCGAATAAGATAAAGACTTACGAATTCAACTTTGTTCTTACTGGCTCAAGGTTCCTTAAAGCTGCAATAAACATAATAAAATTGAACAATTAGCTTGAGGAAAACAAACATTAACAATTAAGAAACTGTTAAATCATTTATATTGCGCTAAAATATCAACTTCAGAAGAAAATTCGATTTGATATTTACAAGTAAATTGTAGACATGCATTTTCATTTGTTATTGTAACTTGTATTTATGATGAAAATATTTATACTTAATTAAATTTACAGGATGTCAGAAATTCCTGATTACACTCGCAATGTGTCACTCAGACTGTCTAAAGTACTTGATGAGATAGGAGTGAACGAAAGGATGGTGATGAAAAGAAGGCGACTAGGGCTAATGAATGGAATATTACAAGCGATATTTCAGCGATTAACAAATGAAGATGTAAATGTGTATTCCTTAGGTAGTAGAGTAGAAGGTACTACAACCATTGGACTTAATTCTGACCAAGATATGCTCTACACATTTTCCAGGTATAGTGTTATACAAGACTGGAGTGAATGGGAACCTGGTAAAGGAAACCTGTTAATGATACAGGATGATACTGTATCACCAGGATATTGCTTATTACAGACTATGAGACATGATGCTCCACTTCCAGAAGACAATGTGTATGATCAGTACGAGTACAGAGATAGAATAGGAAGAGTACTCTTAAAGAATTCACTAGTAAATATCGGGTTTGGTGCTGAACATGTTAGACATGGTCCAGCACAATCAAGGGATGGAACGCCTGGTTTCTACGGTGATGACATTGTCCTTGGAATTCTTAGTCAACAGTGGCCATTGCAAGCTAGACAATGGATAAATCAGCAAGGTGAAGGTCAGTGGCCTACATTTGATATGAAACAATATTGTAAAGGTATGGGGTGTTTTGTTGTAGGAGTTGGAGGCAAAGACAGTGAAAATGAAGAACTTGAATGGAGAATATCCACTTCCCTTGCCGAGCGATATTTAATGTTTAATCTGAATATAACACAAATCAGATGCTATGTCCTAATGAAATTGATTTTAAAATCATTTATAAATACACAATGCCCTGATAGCATTTCAAGTTTTATGTGTAAAACGGTCATGTTTCATTGTATTTCAAGTACAGACAACAACGCTTGGAACGAAAACACCTTGCTCAACTGTCTGAATTATTGTCTGACAATTCTTTACAACTGTGTTTTAAATGGTTATTGCCCACATTTTATCATCCCAGAGAACAATTTAATGGCGAAACGTTTTACTCCAGTGACAAAACAAGTGATACTAGATACACTTTCTTACATTATCAGCAGTAACGGAAGTGCTTTACTTGAAATAGAATGTGATCAACTTAGTTTCAGAATTCAAAACAACTTTTTGAGGTTAGTAGAGCTTGTTCCTGAATATATGTCTTGTGTGATTTCAGGCGCCCTCGTAAGAGATATTGGTCTTTTGGTCAATGAATTGCACTTGATTGTCCTCAAAGAAACGAATAAAATCAGTCACATAAGAGTTCTTTTGCAGACATTATATAAATACCTGATGAAATCCACTCATTATATGAATCAAGGGCAAAATAAATTAGCATGTAGTGCATTGGCTAAATTTCTAAGCATGCATTTAGGTTCCGCTCTAGCTTCAATTAACATACATAGTCAAGTAGGTTTATGCCGAGAATCTACCGTTTTAATGTCGTTATGTCTAAACGTTGACCAAATATCGAGTAAAGTGAAACTAGCATCAATTTTCTATTGTACAGGAGAAATTGAGAGGGCTGAACTTATTTTGAAAAATATTGAAGAAAGTTATGACCACAATGAAGTTGAACCGATATGTAGTTGCTACAATTTTCAAAAATCTAAACTCAAAGGGGCATTCAATAAGTTATGTTATGAAGCAGATGATGAATATACATTGTTACAAAATATAACTGCATCTTGTGTCAAGTTTCTAAGATGCGAAATAAATTGTTGTCCCCAGGAATTCCAACATGAAATGTTCAGATCACCGCAACAAGATCTGCCTTATAGAGGTAAATATGATGAATGGATGGATATGGCTGTGGTAGATTCTCTGCCGTATTTATACTTTCTACAATATAAGACATATTCTCATCTCAGAAGGCATCGGGATAAACAGGCGGCAATTTTCAACCTTGCTAAATGCATTGTAGAGGAGCCAAATTTCGGACACAAAGAAACAGCACTAAACCTTCTAGGTCAGTGTATGGAGCAAGAAAACAGAATGGATGCTGCTTTGAAGTGCTATCTTTTATCTCTGAAAATACGAGGCAGAAATAACGCTGCAAAGTTTCATATCTGTAGACTAGTAAGCTCAATGTTCGGCTCTGGCTTCCATTAAAATGCTTGTGAAAATATTTACTTTTCGTGACTTCGAACTGAAAATATCAATACAGGTTATCTCTTTATAGAAAGACCTAGCTTGTGATATATTTTGAAAATGGAACAGCAAAATATATTACAGTTTTTTTATCTATGATAAAAATATGTGACTTCTTGACGGTGTGTATGGTTATTTGTATGCATTCAACCTAGAGTTACATTGATATGTAATGCATGTGTCAGACTTGTAAGGAGAGTTAGTATATTGAAAGCATGATGTAAAATTTTCTTTAACGTATATTTTAACAAAATAGAAATTACTATCTAATTATAATACGTGTATGTAAAGTCATTCCACATAGTTGTATGAAAAGGATTATGTATCAAATATTTTCAATGGCCAATCTTAACAATCTTAGCAAACACGCAACTGTTTGATTAAGTTTTATTGAATACATCAACGTGCCAAGCAAAATTGTATGTTGAAATAAATAAGTTTGAAGTTTTCAATAAGATCTTCTAGTTTGGGAACAGATGTGTATGCTCAATGAAAGATTTCGTCATTTTATTGTTAAAAAAATATTCTTATTCTTGTAAAGTCAAATATTTCTGAATGTATAAAAACAACATTGATCCATTTTTTGTCGTCGCAATTTGTAATAAATAAAAATTTATATATTTGTGCAAAGATGTTGTAAAATAAAAAAAATAAATATGAAATTAATATCATATTTTATATTTTAGTAGAAAAGCCATGTACATGTTTGTAATTTATAAATCATATGTTATAAGGACAGTCTTAATAAACTGAAAAAAGTTATTCGTGCCTAAATAGTATACTTGATGTTTGTTAACAAGATGAAGTCAGATAAAAGATTTATAAAACTGTTTTGCAGGTAGTTGTTTAATAACATTTACCAATTTCTACATCGCTGAATAAGAATACTTATTTGCTTCAAACAAATACTGTTATAAATTCTCTTCTCCCGTTATTTATAATTTCTACTACTTCCATAATTTCACATAAAAACTACACAATAACTGTTATTTAATTTCATTTCACTGTTTATTTGTTTAAAATGTTGTAAATTTTTACTCTACAATTTATAATTAAAGTTACAGAGTTTTTCTTCCTCACACATGGTTAATAAGTCACTGAGAATTAACTCTCAAAAATCCCTATCCCGACTCTAGCTCTTACAATCTCACTCTTGCATTTTGAATCTCGTCCTTCAATCTTCAATCTAGTATGCCTCTAGAAAATCTTTTCCCAGTATTTAAATGAAATACATTGTCTCTCCATATTTGGAGGTTACCATAGTGTTAATTGACAAATTTAAGCCTTCTGTATTTATGACGACAAGTGTTGATCAAGTAACTGTACCAGAAACAAACAGACTGATTCCTGGAATATGTATGAAGGTAACCAATGATTGAGTTTCCTAAGCACAACAATGCAGGCCTCTTGTCCATAATTTATGCAGGTAACTGTTGACAGAGTTACCATACTTAATAAAATCTCCGAGTCTGATACACAGTCAAGCCCTAGTAAAAAAATAATGACAACAAATGAGGTCTCAATTCTCATACAAATCAAACAAATCTCATTAAATCAAACCTTAACCAGGTGCCTTGCTAAAACTACAACAATACAAATGAATTATGATTTTTTAATTTATTTACACAAACTTTTTGATTGGTAAAGTATTAAAGTATTCAGTTTATAACAAAAATGTCTTCAGTTAACTCAAGTGTAATAATTAAAATACGTTAGTTCCTTAACTGTTGTCGGTCTACTTATTTGTTAAATGAAAATAAAAAGCACTGGGTTGGTTCGACAAGGTGAGTACGCTCCTGTAATGACATACATAAACAATAATAAGACACGGAAAATACAATCAATGTACAATACTAATTCAGATCAATGGAAATATAATACACATGTCACGGTTCAGAACTGTTCACTGTTTAGGAGAGAAGATGTGTAAGCGGCCTGATAGCTTAGCCGGTAGAGCTGCGGTACGGTATTCGGAGAGTCCCGTGTTCGAGTCCCGGTCAGGCTGCACATTTTCCTCACCCTTTGACACACATATACATATAAGACATCATAGACAAACATTTACCAGTAGATCTAACAATAAATAACTACAAAAATGATGATAATAGTTTTAAAGCATAAATGGCTGTTTACACGTATATTCAAAATATGGCGGACATATATATCGATTACTCGAAAGTGATTTGTTATTGATATATATTTGTCAGTGAGGAGGTTAATCGAAATAAATACAGCAAAGAGTAAAAGAAAGTCCGACTAGACTTACTATTAGTTACCCCTGCATTATGAACTATCTACTTTATTTTGGTGTTTAAATTATACTTTATTATTACGGAGTCATATAGTCATAAATATGTAAGGGTATTGTTGTTATTAATGTAGATACGTGTATATAATCATATAAATAAGTCGCTTTTATAAACACTGTTTATTTAGTAAGTTTATATATATCATTAATGCGTATAATGCGTTAACAAAAAACCCCTATAAGTTAACATAAAATGTGTTTGAATTTAAATAAATAAATAAATAAATAAATAAATAAATAAATAAATAGATTATAAGTAAATATATCGTTCTATAAAAAGTTACCATCTGTAATTAAGACTTTTTATGTAAAACTTAATTTAAACGAAAGCAGAATAAAAAAAACTATTTTCAAAGAAAAAAATGAAAGTTAAAAGGCTTTAAAATTTATTGTCGATTTATCAAATAAAGGTTACTGCTTATAAAATGTCTAGATTTCTTATTCATTTGTTTAACATTCACAAACTTGAGGATTTTTCTTTATCTTCCAGCTTAAAGTAAATTTAGTAAATGCCGTTATTATATATATATCTATATCTTTTTGGTAAAAAGTTGAATTTGTAGATAAAAGTAAGTCTTTTTTTATATATATAAACGAATTCATTTATTCTAAGTCTCTGAACTAATACAAAAAATATGTACACATCATAATGTTCAAAAATTATAATTGAAAGAAAACGGACAACGAAAGCAGGTTATTATGCTTAACATATTGACCTTGAAGTGACCAAATATTACAATTAAAATAGAGACAATTTTCAACGTCTTGATTTAAAACTAGATACTTCATCGGACATAGAATAGATTGATTGAATACGAGTACGAATATTGTTTTGTTATTTTGGTAAGATATTAGAATTATTATTACTTGTAGAACGGGCTTATATTGGACATTAATTACTTTTTCATGATACTCAATTTTTTAAAGACAAAAATAAAATGAACATTTCCAACTTTCTTTTTCATTGGTTGCCTAATATTAGTTTACGATATGTTAAGTTGTAAGGATGATAACAAGATTCAAACTATTCTACAACTTTATTATAACCATTAAAACAATGTTGTTAAGACCAGAGCTCAAGTGAGAATATGACCAGGTATCAGAGAGGCATGATCATGTATATAACATAGCATTAATGAATATCAAGTAAAGGGAAGTAATCCCATTAACAGTACAACTTAACATGCACAGAGTTATCTGATCTTGATATCATAACACAAAATTATAATCATTAAAAATGAAAGTTGCATTAACTTGGCAATATTGTTATTATGATATAATTTGAAACATTTCAATTATCAAATTTGATTTTTGTGTACTTTACATGATTAAGATACATTTTTTATCAAATGAAATAACATGTCCTGAAAAACATTAAATAACCAGCATGTCAGCAGTATAAAATGGGCAGAGTTGACCTGATAGTTTTAAGGGATATTTTTTCACTGATACCAACCCTTTAGATAGCTTATCAATGTGATGTGTGTATAGGCTCTGTGTCTGCGATTCACAGATTCACATATGGTTGTAACATTTTGCTAGCAGTATGGGACCTTTGTAGGGCTAGCACTACTTCCTTACGTAATAGATATACATCACTTGCAAGTTATCATTATCAAATATACATGGGTGGTTGTGTCACATTTTCATGGATAAAACTGGTAACTGTTAACATGATGACATAAGTTTATAATAATGTAGTAAGGAATTCAATTTCTGGTGTAGTTTACTATTAATTAAAGGTATGTTTTTGCTCTTTTTATCAGAATTTTACTTTAACATTATTGTAAAAACAGAAAGAAAACAACTTAATTCAAGATTGTATGTTCGTCCAAAAACCTACAGACGGAGGCTGAAAAGATTTACAAGATTTATATTTTAATGATTACATAAAATTTATACAAATATTTGCAGTACATATGTTACATATTCTTCGATGTTTGACAATTGTTTTATAAGCATAATTTTATGCATATATAAAAGTTCACTTAAGTGTGGTAACAACCTGAATTATAACATACAGGATCATTAAAGATATCACGTGAAACAGAAATAGTTTTAAGTAAAAAAATGAGGATAATGATATTTTGGCAAAGAGTGCGAGAAAATCACCAGTAATAGATGAAAGTCTAGCCGAGACTGTCACTTCTCAGACAGAACATGATATCAATCTTGATGTATTTAAAAATCCAAGTGAAGTTGAAAATGATGAATTAGAAGCTGGCAATGAAAGTTGTAATGAAGTTCTCATAGATGAATTGGGTAGAGGTATTGAAGATGAGAGTTCTGAATCAGAAAACGAAGAAAAAGACTCATCTTAGGATGAAATTGAAGTATTTTCATAATCACAGAATCTAGGACACAAATTAGAAAACCAAATTCCATCGCTTTTAGGAGTATATGCACTAAAACCAGTTTTAAAGCTGCATGTAATAAATTTTATAAAAACAGAAATAGCGACATTTCATTAATGCATTGGGTCTTGTTTTAGTGTGTTGACAACAAAAATGAGTTTTGATAAGCATAAATATCTGCAACCTCAGTGTAGCGAAATCGGAAGTTCAATTTCTGTTTGCAAGAGAAACTCCTACATCGGATTATTGTTACATCAATATTAAATCAACACACATGGCTATAAGTAGCAGTCCTAATTAAACGGTATATTTCTGCATTGTAACGGGTGTTTTCATAGAAATTAAATGTTTTTTATGAGATGATTATTTTTTTCTGAACGCCAGGCATTATGCAACGGTTAAAGTGTGTTTGCACAAGAAAATTTCATATAGGAACTATAACAATGTGAACTAGCGCATACACGAGCTGATTATAGTGTTCATTTGCATGTTAACATGCGTATAGGAACTTTTGAGTTACTGTGGGATTTAACTTTTAAAATCGTTATTTATGAACAATATTTGATGAGATTTACAACAATACTGTTAAAAGGGTTAATGAAACTGTAGAATGCTTGGTTTTTAGGCCGATGGCAAAATATTTTTCCATATTTATTTAATGCAGTTTTAACCGTTGTCAGTTCTGTACTTACTTTAACGGCTCTGGTTTTTTAGTTTGAAATTATATTAATGTGTCTTTATTTCATTTAAAAGATGTATAAACAACGAAAAGATTACCTTGGAGAAAGTATAATTATAACTTTTGTGTGTGGCTTAGCTAATTTTAAGACTTTTTAAATTTTTAATTTATGATGGTCGCCATCAATTAATGATAAAGTAAATTTCATACTTTATAAGCTATACTGTATGGCAATTTCTCTTTCAATAAGTTTACAATGCGAATGAATGAACATGCACTTATTATTAGTACAATCAATTCTTACTATAAGTCAGTCACATTTTATAAATTAAAGGCTTTTTGAAAAAATCGAAATGTATACCTCTACTCTCCTGACTATCCTCTATATTTACCATGTTTGTATCGGATGCAGCATTCGTGGTGATATTTTCCCAAATAAGGTTCTGGTATGTCTTAAAATGCAGCATATGAAACAAATGTCACAAAACAAATTAAGAATTCAAAATTTTCACGAAATCTGCCCGTAAAACGATACTAAATATTCCAACAAAACTTTAATGAAATATTTATTTAGAATAATCTTCAAATGAGGAAACCGGTGGTTATATTCCATTCGTGCTGCATACTTGCTGAAGAGAATATAATTTTGACGTGAACAAAGAAAGTAATTTACACATACCAGTCCATGGAAATTACAGAAAATGCAGAAATGTGTGAGTCACACAGTATAAATATGATAATAAATACTGCAAAATCAGTCATTTATCGCACATTACTTGTAGATTATTTCTTGAATCTTGTATCTGAACACCTTACTTAAAATCTAAGAAACCAAATTTCAAGTTTAATTTTTTAAAAATGTTTTGGCTCATCGGCTTTAATAAATCATTGTGATGTTTAGACAAGTACACAGCTGAAGAAACGATATGGTGTTGTATACATTCCCAATTATATACTAGTACAAATATATTTTGTATAATTTAGCTTAAAGCAGCATGCCTGCGGATTCATGCTATTTTCCAGAAACTTTTTAAAATTGTATTTAAAAGAAAGAAATATTATGCTTAAATTTGATGTTTAAATTTTCTGAAAATTGCTGCATCTTTTGTAAATATAAAATCAACATTAGACTTCACACAAAGTAGATATGTTTTAAACTCCATACACTACTGGATACCACTATATGAGTATATAGTATCGTTAAAAAAACTGGCAGTTTGTTTTAAGAAAGAATCAACTTAACTCGACCTGTAATAGGGAATGCAGCTTTCCTTACATACTTTGTACATTCTTATCTGGAGGCATGTAGCTTTATTGCTAAATACCTATTATTTCTATATTAGGTTTTTATTTTTTTTTCTTACAAATTGGCCTTTTCTACTCATCAAGTTTCCATATTGTGTATATAGACTCAGAAAACAGTGAAATGTGCTGGAATCCCTGTCCTTTACACATATTTTTAGTCTGTATAGATGAAGAAACATTGGTCATGTTGTAGATTTTAACTAAGGATATAATAAAATTGTTGTGACATTTATTGTAAAAGATTTATGTGCTCTGATTCCTATTATGATTAGACATTATTTCACAAGAACGCCTACTGTTGCCAAACTATTTATACATGTATTTTTCTTTATCAAACACAAAATATACAGTATCAGTTACTTAAGGTTTTTGGCTATTGTGTGAATAAAATGTTTATGACATACTTATAATTGTTCAACTAGCCTGTAATATAATGTTGAAACAATGTAGATGTGTTTTGTGGTTTATTAACGAATAAAAGTATATGAATTGAACAATTGTTTAGATACTTTATTCTCACTAGTAAAATAAAGATTTCAGAAATATTATATAAAAGATGTCAGCATCTGCCATAGGATAAAAAAAAGGTCATAAAAATAACAACGGTTTAATTTATTTAAAAGTTTATCAATCGTTCATCAAATCATATTTGAGCTCACTTGTTTCGGAAAGCTATAATTATGATCGCTGGCTGAAATCCCGTCATCGTGCAACTTTTATGCAGCCAGCCCATTAACTAGATCACAGTGTTGTTCATTCGCATGTAGCATTGCCTAGTGACACTTTACAGAAGGTACACGACCATAAGCTATGTATTACATGTCCCTATACGGTCAAAGCCGGTTACTATTTTAACCACTTGTTCATTTAGTGAATTTAGAATTTGAGTTTGAATGAAATTGAATATGACACAGTGACAGATTTTTAGGTGTAACAGGGTGTGTGACATGATGCACTTTAAGATAATATCTCATTATCAGTCCCAATCAAACAGAGTTTAATATTGTTGTTTTCGTTGCTTTGGCGGGAGCATCTGTTTTCCGAATTGTCATATATCATAATGGTAGGTGTTATGTGCAATGTGGCAGCTATAAAAGTTGCCCCATAGTTCACTTTAATAGTGTTATTTTTTGTGGTCCCTCCGGATTATTGATCAAGTGTTGAACATTGAATACTGCTTAGCCGGTGTAACTGGTGCGTGAGGAGTAATGCATTTTTACATATAATTCAAACTGAGACCACCATTGATATTGTTATTATGAATAATAATATCAAAATATTGTGACTATATGACATGTTTCAATGAGGAAGGAAAACATATGTTATATACTACATGAAATATATATGACAGGAAATATTCATCATCCTAACAACGGTTTGGGATTAATCTGAATTTGTGAAAAGAAGTCATTTTATAAAATGATATTTAACTTCATAATTTAAACATAAGATATCATATAAACGGCAGTTTTCTGTACATGTTATTTAGAAAATGCGCAATTACTTTATAATAAAAAGCACATAATTAGTTTCATATTTTTTAAAATTTAATTTGGTTCTATTACAGTTTACACAACGCTAGTAATTGTCATGTTAGCCTATAAAATCATTTATAAAACCAGATATTATAAAAGGAAGTTAATATGTGGAGTATAATCGCAAATTTTCGGCCTTTTACGTCAATCTCCGGATATTGATAATTCATGTAACGATTGACTGATTATCGAGGTAGATACGTAGTTTTATCAACAGTTGGAAATCCCAAAGTTTCTATTTCAATTTATGTTCAAGTTTTCAAGTTGCTTAAGTAACAGGTATTTATTTTGATTTATTGTTTTTCATGTATTTATATCTTTTTTCATTCTTAATTAATTAGCGCGATAAGTATTCTATGTTTAAACGAATGAGTAATAGTAAAGTATTAATTTGAAAAAAGGAAACGATTTAAACAGCTCAAAAGGAGTGACGTAGGTGATAAAAATAAATCGTTAAACATTTAAATGGTTAGTTTTCCAAATGAAAATAGTCGTAAATGCGCCGTTCTCTAGCAAATAATTTCGTAAATTTGGTAAATCACCAACTTTTCTAATTTGCCTAATATATCTGATCTTTTAACTTACTTAATCTTTGACCTAGTTCATGCAAAATAGACTTACAAAAGGCATTTTCGTTTAACAAAATATTAGGACAAAGATAAAAGAATAAATTAATTTCCTTGTTTCAACTAAAGTGAATAAAAGAAGGAATGTACTTGATGGTTGGTTTAAAGTAGTTGAGTTGATGTGGTATGACATTCATTATTTAAGACTTTGAACTATAGAGACTACAATGTGTATCTTGTGATTTCTCTCATCACTGAATCTGTGTAATACATTGACAGAAAATTCCCCAACAGGTAATAATATTTAAGAAAAACAGTTATTTCCCAAATGGTAAAATTTTCAAGTGTCTTTTTTGAAATAATTATTTAAGTAAATATAAAGTAAGAAGAGTTTCTAGTACATAACCATGATCGTTCTTCTCTATAAAAATAACATTTACCGGTCCATGTTTTACTTTGATGCTGAAGAATTATTTTCATTGTTTAACTGTCTACAAAAGTTTCATCTGTTAACACGCATAAATTATACAAGATAATTCGCTTTGTTTCACATTATCTTACGCAGGATCTGAATCATGTATTTTTTATATATATATATGATAAAAGTAATTAAGCTGCATGCCTTTATTTTTCATCACCTGCTATTCTTTTCTAAAAATATTAGATTATAATTAAGGTGTTTCGAATGTAATACTTCAATACAATGTGAACGCTATTTACTAGTTGACTAGTGTTAGTTACAAAGTATAACAGCTTAATTCTAGTAGATATTATAGTCAACCCATTGTATAGGTATATTCATTTTTAATATTATCTATCATATGTGTGTGTAATGGTAAAAAAAACAACAACAACATTTCAAAGCTTTTGAGTTTATATACTCATATGAACAATTCATTATGAAAATTACCGTTATATTGTATAACAATAATCACTACATTTGAGCAAAGAGATAAGCATTCTTACACAATTTCTCCTATAAATATACATTGTATTGTAAACCAAACTATGTTATTCCAAAGTCTGCAGTCTTGACTAGTCAGGTAAAATTATCATAAAATAATTTCCCTTTGATGAACGAAAATAAGGCCAGGGTACTGGATAGTAATTTTCTTATTGACGATCAACAGGAGGTTATTTTATGATGAGTGAACATCCATCAAACACTATTCTGCGCTCTTTTTACATATCTTTAATGGACATGTAATCTCACTATGTTAAGATACTGCGTCGATAAACCGTGACCAGAATATCCTCTGATGTTCCCTCTCTCCTTTGTTGTGACAGTTGATTACCTATGACAGAAGTTTTATTCTGTTCTGATTGAAAGAGTGCATTTATTTTCTTCTTACTAAAGAAATATCAAAAATATCCAAAATATCTGCCACTCGTTTACAAGTCACGGTTTAAGTTTATATCATTTTTTGCAGGTAATATTTTCATTTATCTTTATAACAAATATACCATGTCAATCATTTTTTTTTAAAAATCATTTTTCTTTTAAAACATATTACATAAAAGGAACGAATGAAAAGTAGTAATTAATCCATCATTGTGTCAAATTCGGGTAAGGGTTTGTGAGAATTTCAATCAAGAAAAATACAGAAAATACCTAAACCAAAACTCTTAAAATCACCCTTGATGTGAATTATCAGGAGACTTTTAATGCCTATTTAAGTGAAGTAAAGTAAAAAAAAATTTCTCAAGGTATTATTTCATATAAAAAATCTATACATTTTGGGAAAATCAAAAACCTTTTTATTCAAAAATTTCCCAGAAATTAAATATGATTTTTTTTCCTTAATGTCTTTAATGTTAACTGTGATAATGAAACTACCTTTGAACGACAATTATCTCTTGAACGTCTGCAGTAACCATTTCTATCCAAATAACAAAATTACAAGTTTTGCAGTTTTATCGATTGATTTGATTGATTTATTATATATCGATTGATAGAAAAGTCGACTAAGATAAGGACTTTCGAATTCAATTTTGCTGCAGAATAAAACCACAAGGCAATAAACATTTAGTAAATTGAAAATTGGCCTCGAAAAAAAAAAAAAAAAAATTCACAAAACATTAACAATTCAGAAAATTGGTTAAAAATTATTCCATATTTGCCCTCAAAGTTACACCTCCCAGAAGAAAATTTGATTTGATATTTACAAAGTCATTTAGACATTCATTTTGCTTTATATAGTTATTGTAACTTGTATTTATGATGAAAATAAAATTTTTAATTAAATTTACAGGATGTCGGAAATGCCTGATTCACTCGCAATGTGTCACTTCAGACTGTTAAAGACTTGAAAGAAAAAGGTAAAACAAAAGAAGGCATAAAAAAAGGGATATAAAAAAGTGACTCAAAATAGAATAGGAAAACGATTAATAAAAATAAAGTTTAAAAATGTGTTTTTCCCTTAGGTAGTAGAATGAAGGTACTAAAACATTTTGACTTAATTTCGATTTGGGAAATTTTTAATTTTTTCAAAAAACCCCGGGTATGTGGATAAAAAAGAGAGTGGGGGGGAAAACCCTGGTAAAAAAAAACCTTTTTAAATAAATACAGGTGTACTGTATCACCGGGAAATATTGCTTATTACAGATACTGAAAAACAGGTATGCTCCTTTTTCCCAAAGTAGTAAAATGTCAGTCTTTCAAAAACGGGGGTATAAAAAAGGATAAAATGGGAAGAGAAAAACATTAAAAATGAAATAGCCCAAAAGAGGGTTTGGTGCTGTTTGTTAGACTGGTCCCAGCACAATCATTGGATGAAATGACTGGTTTCTGTGGTCAAGATCTTAGTCCTTGCAATGTCTTTGTCAAAAAGTGGCCATTGGGCAAGCTAGACAATGGATTGCCCCAGCAAGGTTGAAGGTCCAATGGCCTTCCCATTATGATTATAAACAGTATTGTAAAGGCACGGGTGTTTCGTTGTAGGAGTTGGAGGCAAAGGGGCAGTGAAAATGAAGAACTTGAATGGAGAAAATATCCACTTCCACTTGCAAAAGAGGAGCGATATTTTTATGTTTAATTCTTTGAATTAAACCAAATCAGATCTCTTATGTTCCTAGTTTGCAAAAATGATTTTTAAAATCATTTATAAAATACACAATTTGACCTACAGCATTTCAAGTTTTATCGTTGTAAAACGGTCATATTTCAATTGTAATTTCAAGTACAGACAACATCGCTTGGAAAACGAAAAACACCTTGTCATTTGCCTGAATTATTGTCTGACAATTCTTTACAATTGGTGTTTTAAATGATAACTGTCCACATTTTATCATCCCGGAAAACAATTTTTTAATGGCTAGACGGTTTTTACTCCATTGACAAAACAAGTCATACTAGATACACTCTCTTACATTATAAACAGTAACGGAAGTGGCATTACTTGAATATAGAATGTGATCAACTTGGGTCTCAAAATTTCAAAACACTTTTTGGAGGATAGTAGATATTGTTTCCTGAAACATATGTTTTATGAGATTTCAGGCAACCTCGTCAAAGATTTTGGTCTTTCCGTCAGTGCCATGCATATTTTTGTCCTCAAAGAAATGAATTTTAAAACCCGTCACAAAAAAAGTTCTATTGCAGCATTATATTTAAGGGCCTCATGAAAATTTAAATCCCTTTTTTGAAACAAAGGGGGAAAAAAAAATTAAACAATTTTATAAACATTGGGGGTTTAAATTTTTTTAAGGGGATGGGAAATTTAAAGGGTTAGCACTGCTTTCAAAATTTCTACATAGTCAAATTTGGGTTTTTGCCGAGAAAACTACCTTAAAGATGTTTGTTATGTCTAAACCCCTTGACCCAAAATCGAAATAAAGTGAAACTTTGCATCAATTTTCTATTTTTACAGGAGAATTGAGAGGGGTGAAATTTTTTTTTGAAAAAATTGAAGAAAGTTAAAGATCAAAAATGTAGTTGAACCAAATTTGGGCCTTGCTACTTCTTAAAAATAAAAAAAATAAGGGCATTCGATAAGTTATTTTATGAAGCAGATAATGAATATACAATTTGTTCCAGAAGTAATAAACCGGCATCATGTGTCAGGTTTCTACCGATGTGAAATAAACTTGTTGTCCTCGTGGGAACTCCAAATGAAATTGTTATCAAGATCAACCCGCTAACAAGGGACCTCCCTCATAGAGGTAAAAAATTTGATGGATGATTGGATGGATTAATGGCTGTGGTAGATTCTCTGCCCATATTTATACTTTCTACAGTTTTAAGACATATTTCTCATCTCAGAAGGGGAATCGAGATAAACAGACGGCAATTTTCAAACCTTGCTAAAATTGCATTATAGAGGGAGGTGCCAAATTTTTCGGACACAAAGAAACAGGCAGCTAAACCCTTCTAGGGCAGTGTAATGGAGCAAGAAAACAGAATGGATTGCTGCTTTGAAGTGCTAAATCTTTTATCTCTGGAAAATACGAGACAGAAATAACGCTTGCCCCAAAGTTTCAATATATCTGTAGACTGTAAAATTTTTGGGCTTGGCTTTTCCCTTAAAATGAAAATTTCTGAAAATAAAGTACCCCGTGTGGTCCCCTTATGAAAGACTAAAACTTGTAAAACCCCAAATTTTGGGGGAAAAAAAAAGGGGGAAAAGCCCAAGATTTAAAGTTACCCGTTTTTTTTTTTAAAAAAATATGGGGACTTTTTGACGGGGTAAAAGGTTTTTTTGTTTGCTTCAACCAGAATTAGGGTTTGGTTTTTTGTAATGGGAATTTTTCAACTTGGGATGGGGACTTAGGGTATTGAAAGCATGAAGTAAAATTTTATTTACACACGTAAATTTTAACAATATAGAAATTACTAGCTAATTATAATACGTTTATGTAAAGCCATTAATTATAGTTGTATGAAAAGGATTATGCATCAAATATTTTCAATGACCAATCTTAAAATATTAAGCAAATAACCCAACTGTTTGATTGTCTAAGTTTTATCGAAAACGTCAACGTGCCAATCAAGATTTTAGTTGAAATAAATTAGTTTGAGGTAACAGGTTTTCATATTTTGGGAACAGATGTGTATGATAAATGAAAAATTTCGTCGTTTGTTCAAAAATGTTTTTATTCTTGTAGAATTTCTATGTTCCGTTCCAATTTTCCAATTATTAAAGAGTTTAGGCTATTTATGAAAATATTTCCCCCATTTTTACGAGAAATAAATTTTAATGGAGAGTCAAAAAAATTAATTTCTTAAAAATGTTTATATAAAAAATAAAAAACCATTTTTAAATTTTTCCCAATTTTTTTTTTTTTTTTGTTTGTGGGCCCAAAAAAATTTTGTAAATTGAAAAATAAATTTATTGTATATGTTTGGCAAAGGATACTTGGGTGAAAAGAAAGAAGAAATGAAATATGAAATTATAATCTCATTTTTAATTTTTTAGTACAAAAAAGTCATATTGTAAAGTTTGTAATTTATAAAAATCAGATGTTCAGTCTTAAGTAAAACTGGAAAAAGTTTTCGTGTTGAATTCCCATAAGTCTTATTTTTAATTCTTCATAGAGACTTTACCGAGTTACAGCAAGAAATTAAACTATAAGTAATGTTTCAAGAAAAATACGAACTTATTTCGGCTACAAACGTCGACCTAAGAAATCTAAGTTGAGTCAAATTTCCCGATAATTTTATTTCCCCTTTTTAAACTAAAATTTTAGGCATTTTATAAAAATTTGAAATGAATACAAATTTGAATTTTCTGATTTTAGGTTTTGGTTTTTGTTATGAAATTTGCTTATAGAGACGTATTCTTTTAAAAGCTAAAAAAGCTATTTTACACCTCACTGCTTATGTAATTGTTTTAATGAAATAAAAAACAATTAACATATCAATTAAAGAAACCAGAACCCGTAAATTAAAATCAAGGAGATGCGGTTTTGAAAATTTTTATTGGTGATGCTTACAAGATTTTTTTAAAACAATGATTTGCAATTAGAAATGTGATTATTTTCAAATATTCTCAAAAGGCGGGTTTTGTTCTACTTTTTACGGTGGTTTTTAATAAAGATTAATTATTCTTTTCTGAGTGTGTATATTTTCGTCAATAGTTTTCATTATATCAATACCATCATTGTAAATAAAACATTATGCCAAACTTTTTAAATGTCTACACTACAGTAGGAAAGATATATATGTTATACTTGATGGTTTTTTAACAAAGCTGAAAGTTAAAGATAAAAGTTTTATAAAACTGTTTTGCTGGTAGTTGTTTAATCACATTTACCAAATTTCCATATCTATGAATAAGAATACTAATTTGTTTTTAAAACAAATACAAAATGAATTCTGATTTTTTTAAATGTTTACACAAGCTTTTTGATTGGTAAAGTATTTAAGTATTCAGTTTATAACAAAAAATATCTTTTCAGTTAAACTCAAGTGTAATCATTAATATACGTTTAGTTCCTTTATCTGTTTTGTCCGGTTTTACTTATTGGGTTAAATGAAAATAAATGCACTGGGTCTTGGTTCGACAAAAGGTAAGTACGGTCTCCTGTAATGACATACATAAAGAAATAATAAGACACGGAAGAATACAAACAATTAACAATACAAATTCGGATGCAAAATGGAAATATAATACACAAATACATTAAGAACATCATAGAAAACATTTACCAGTATATATATCAAATAATAACTACAAAAAGGAATTATAATAATTTTTATAGCATAAATGGCTGTTAACATGGTTATAATTAATTTAGTTCAAAATATGGCGGATATATATAAGATTACACGGAAGTGATTTGGTTATTGATTTATAATTGACAGAGAGGAGGTTAATCGAAATAAAATACAGCAAAGAAAGAAAGAAAGTCCCGACTGCACTTACTATGAGCTACCCCTACATTATGAACTACTTACTATATTTTGGTGTTTTAAATTATTACTTAATTATATATTGGTCATAAATATTTAGTGTTATTGCTGTTGGTTGTATGATTGATATTAATGTAGATACGTGGTATATTATTAGTTATAAAGATTCTTGACAGGTTACTATAGACATATTTTAAACAGTTCTTTTTATAATAACCCAAACCGCAAGGCGAGGGGTTTATTGCAAACAACCCCTTTAATATATGGGATATACAAAGTTTAAAAAATTTTATAACGAATTCAAATACTGCCCAAAAATTCCTTTTTTTTGAGAAAAAGGGGGAGATTTTTTTTAAATTTAAATTTACAGCAGCCGTGTATTAAAAAATATATAAAAAGGGCACGATTAAACTAAAAGAAAGAAATGAAAAATTACAAAAGTCCCGTATTATAAAATCAAGTAAAATAAAAAAGGGATTAAAGTTCATTAAAAATTTTTAAAAATAAAAATTTTGGGAAAAATGGCCCGTTAAAACAAAAAA